>NC_057401.1:58873642-59134602 GCF_019320065.1 Cervus canadensis
TCCTCCACTCCTGTCATCCTACATCACGCCTTTGCTTAAAATGCTGACAGCTCTCAAAATGCAAATGTCCCTGGGGTAAGACTGTGGCATCTTCACAAAAATGCACAATCTGTTAAGTTTAATAAAGACGAGCTTGGAGGTGAGGGTGGAGGTGGGATGTGGGCACAGGGGCCCTGTCTCCTGTTGGAGGAAGGTGAGCTGGAGCGGGGAGTGGGGATCACAGAGGAGCAAACCCAGATTCTCCACCCATCGCGCTATTTTGCACAGAAGGTGCCCCACCCTCCACGACACCTATTCTCTCTAGTCTTATAGCAGTTTAAAAATAAATTACTCTTTTCCTCAATAATGTGTGGTCCTTGGGTGCCTAAATATTTTGTCAATTCAGTTCAGTTCAGTCGCTCAGTCAGGCCCGACTCTTTGCGACCCCATGGACTGCAGCATGTCAGGCCTCCCTGTCCATCACCAACTCCTGGAGTTTACTCGAACTCATGTCCATCGAGTCAGTGATGCCATCCAACCATCTCATCCTCTGTCGTCACCTCCTCCCACCTTCAATCTTTCCCAGCATCAGGGTCTTTTCCAATGAGTTAGTTCTTCACATCAGGTGGCCAAAGTATTGGAGTTTCAGCTTCAATATCTGTCCTTCCAATGAATATTCAGGGATGATTTCCTTTAGGATGGGCCAATACTCCACTTGAAATTTCACTTGCTGATGAATCAAGTAAGTGCCTCTGGCTGGTGCTTAGGAAGTGCTATTCTCAAATTTCCATGGTGAAGCTTCTTCTATGCTTTTACCTCATGCCCGTCTCACTTCCCAATATGACATGTATGTAGCTGTAAAATAACAGCATCTTTAGCCTACTAATAGATATTTTGCAAAGATGATTTCAGTGCGAATATTCATGATATTGAAAAACGAGTTATATAAAACACAGAGATCTTCCACCCAAAAATCACTCTACCATAAACCATACACACACATATACACATCTCCTGATTTGCTTTTAAAATATGTTTTACCCCTTCTGCTATTTAGGTTGGCTATTTTGAGAGGAATGGAAACATTGCAGAAGTGTGTTTACTGTGACTTAGGTCTGAATGGTAGCTTCTTCAAGATTATATATGATTCTTTTAAACTAAATTTTCTGCATTTTATAGGCTAGTAAAGGATTGAAAAGGTATTGGAAACAAACCCACGATCAAGCCTGATTAAGAAGGCCTAACACAAATCCACTGGATACGTGTTCCTGCCTTCACCGGGGCATAGACATGACTTAATTAGCTTTGTGGAAAGGAACTTGGCGGATGGCACAGCTGCTGCAGGAACAACGGTGGGCATCCCATCCTGGGCGCCCAGCATTCTCCTCCAAGGCTTTCCCCAGGCTTCGGACTTGGCACCAAGTGTTTTCATGACACATTTTAAAACCCGGGCTCTGCTTTGATTCTCGGCCCTTAAAATGTGGAGACAACATTTTGAAGGGGTTTTGAAGATGGGATTCTGAAACTTCAAAACCTGCAGACAATGGAGCTACACAGATGCCTCAAGTGTCTTCAGAAATCACTTACGTCTCTGTCTGACAGCTCTGATACATTCCTACGTTTCCAGCCTCCCATTCCTCATGCATTCACCCTCCTCCCAAACCGAGGGGGAACATCTACTGTCAGATGCATAAAATAACACTGGAAATGCAGACTTGAGGCAGCCAACGGTTATGTGTTATTTAAAACTTATGAACCCAAATGAGGGCTTATTTTCTCCAAATTGAAATTTATAGTTTCACTTTAGAGCGCGGGCCTGAATACTAATGGAGCTCAGGCGAGCTATTGCAGAGCGGCCCTGGAAACAGCAGGTAAGCGCCCAGAGGCAAGCAGCCGTGATGGAAATACACAGCCCCCCATGGGATACTGGAAGCTGCCACCTGAACTGGTGGCTGCAGACCTAGAGCGGATTTTGTGCAGCTGATATGCAGTTAAGATTGTCTCTGCTCCTACACCATGTGGTTTAAACACCCACAAAACAAGGAAACCATTGGTCACTGTCTTTCATATCTCCCAGGCTGTTAAACCCATCCCAACAACCAGAAGTGTCATCTTTGAAATCTGATCACCTCTCTATTAGATCCGCGTGTGATTGATTGCTTGGCCTGTCACTTTGGCAAACTTGTTATAATATTGGACTCTCTCTCTCTCTCTCAGTCACTCAGTCGTGTCCAACTCTTTACGACCCTTTGGACTGTAATCTGCCAGGTCTCTCTGTCCATGGGATTTTTTTCAGGCAAGAATACTGGAGTGGGTTGCCATTTCCTCCTATAGAATATTAGGCTTTAGACTTCACTGCAGTTGAAATTCAGGTCAATTTATCTATAAAACATTAAAGGTCAGAGGTCCAAATCAAGTTGAAAAACCTGTCTTCAAGGAGTCTGAGATCCAGGCAGGGATGCGACTTTCTGTACACATTAACGTATCGCAGGGTGACACTTGTGACGTTTAAAATAAGACAATAAAAATAAAATAAATACGCAGAGCGATGCAGTTGGTAAAGAACCCACCTGCCAATGCAGGAGATGTAAGTGATGTAGATTCACTCCCTGGGTCGGGGAAATCCCCTGGAGGAGGAAATGGCAATCCACTCCGGTGTTCTTGCCTGGAGAATCCCACGGACAGAGGAAGCTGCTGGGCTACAGTCCACAGGGTAGCTAATAGTCGGGCACGGCTGAGCGACTGAGAACAGTGTTTAAAAAGTCCTAACACCTGTCCTCTGGAGAAGCACCAGTCCGCCACGGAAGACAATCCTCCGACTTCAGTGCTCCTGTGATGCCACTGTGGTCGCTACACTGCCTCTGAGACTCTTCTCGAAGGAACAGTGCAGTTTTCCTCCAGATGGTTCTGGGTGCTTCTCTCATGGACTTGCATATCAGCCTGTGTGCGGTCCTGGCTGAGGCCACGGTCCAAGGAACACTAGATTTGAGCGGTTCCCACCTCACTCTGCCTTTGGGGCCTCCCTCCTTCCCTCCCTCTTCACGGGAAGGGCTGCATGGCTGCAAGTGTGGGTGCTGCTGGGAGGGCCACTGCAGGATGACATGCAAGGAGGAGAGAAGAGGGGCCAGCCTGTGGGCTGTGCCTCTGGGAATGCGTGCTCACGTGACATACACAAGCACATCCAGGAGACAGCAAGAACCTCAGAGTCAGAAGGAAACAGGCAAATCTTGACCTCAATTCCTTGTATGGGTCAAAGATACAGGCTGATGTTGGCCACTGCCGCCCAGCTGTGTCCCCATCTGATGCTGACACGGGTGTGGCTGCCCTAATCCCTCTTGAGAGAACTCACTGGGCTCAGGACACAGCCGGACGATGGCAGTGGGCAGGGTAATCAGGTGACCACGGATGTCCCCCTGCCTGGCATGCAGGGCCTACGTGAGCACCCAGCACAGTGGGAGAGCCCAGCAGTCTCTGCAATATTAGGTCAGCCTTACACCAACATGGGAAGGCAGGGATTAACTATGACCACGTGTCAAAGAGACAGGAGAACTGACATGTGCTCGTTAGAGAGTCCAGATGCATGTGACTCCTAGGGGGAAGGGAGCTGTAGAGATGTGCTGTCCAGGTGGACCACGTGCCCATTCATGGCTCCTCCTGGGGGACCCAGTGGCCAGGTCCGTCCATCACCCCCACTGAGCTCTTTCTCCCCATATCAATTCATGTGATTCCTCTTTGCTGACCCAACACCCACCTGCCATGCAATGAGATTAAGTGTGGTCATCCCGGATCATCGGTGCGCTCATGTGAAGGTCTCCCAATGAGCTCCGTCAGCAGCCAGCGAGGGTCAGCACAGGGGTTTAATCAGCAACCAGGGGTGCCCCTCACTCTGCCTTCTGGGTTGATGGCCTGACCCCCTTCCAGGACAGGGAAAATGAGAGGGCTTGAGCTAACCCCTGTGCTGGGGTGATTCCTCCTATCTCTTCTGTATACTTACAATCCAGGCAAGAATATTCTTCTCATGGCCACCTTCCTTTTCCTCCATCCTACAGTATTTTCCCTTAGGCCATTTGATGTTTCTCTGTGTTACAATAACCTTGGGAATTTGCAAATGTGACACAGGTTAGAGCCTTCTCCACACGTTATAGCAAAATAAACACTATTTTGCAATACTTGGATTTACACACACACACACACACACACACACACACACGAGTTTAATCCCAAAGTTTGCCGTAAGAAACAGCTGTGTGATTTCGGCAACTTTTGTGACTTTGACATGCTGTATTGTTTTCAGCTGTAAAATGGTGATAATAATATTATTTGCTGCATGAACTATGCTGCATAGTAAGTGAATACATATGACATCTGGCATGCATCTGATTCTGTGCTTAAAAGCTGTTGGTTGCAATTATTAGAAGTATAAACATTTGTATTACTATTTTTGTGAAGTTTCCAAAACAAGTCACTAGACAACCAAAAACGTCACACAGATTAACACATTTGATTTAATGCAAGAAATTTATTTCAGTTGGAATTTCAGCCTATTTTGAAATTGGAAGTCATGTAATTGTTCTTTCACTCACAGAATTCTGCGGTCTTTACGAGTAGAAACGAGCTTATTTACAAAACAGAAACAGAAACACAGACTTGGAAACGTTAAGGTCACAAGGCGGGAAGGGTGGGTAGTGGGACGGATTGGGAGTTTGGGAGGGTCATGTGCACACTGCTGCGGTTAGAATGGATAGTCAGCGAGGAACGGCCATACAGCCCAGGGAACTCTGCTCAAGATTCTGTAATAACTGAAATGGGGAAATAATAGAAAAAGACCAGATACATGTACATGTATGAACTGAATCACTTTGCTGTACATCGGAAACTGACACACCATCGTTAGTCAGCTACGTTCCAACACAAACCAAGATTCAACAAAAAAAAGAGTGGAAACATCTTTCCTGTGGTTTGCTATTTTCTGTAGTCTTTCTCTATTAAAAAATACAGTTTCAACATCAAATGCAAAAAATTTCATTAAAACAAGAGATCCTAATTAAAGTGATTCCAGTAATTATTGTTTGCTCCATTAAAGCTATACACTCTATTATAAATTCTTTGTGATTACTTGTATACTAGCATCAGAAAAAAAATATTATTTGGGTGGAACTGTAAGAAATTGCCTTTTTGTACATCAAAAGGCTCAAATACTGGTGATTTCATAAGGTTTCAACAAATATTTAATTTGTGAAATAAAGCACAATATATCTTTTTTATTTTTAAAAAATGGTCATCTGAAGTAACTAAAGCAGTTTAAACAGGACAGTTTAAAAGTTAGTATGTTTTGAATGGACTGCAGACAATCCTACTGTATATACCTCATCGCTGTGGATTGAGTAGCTGACTCGTTTAGGGCTGAATGAAATATTTATGGTGGACCACATAAAGCTGCGATGGAATGGCAAGTTCCTATATCTGGGGACATCGCTGTCACTGTGGGCACTGATGAAGTAGCTCTGGCCTAATTTCCTCTGACTCTGGATGTGTGCAAATCACAGGGAAATGTGAGCGGACTACAGACTGAGAAAATCGGCAAAGACAGAAAATCATTGCAAATCAGAACCTTATCAATATTTCACAAGGCTGAGACTAAATGTCTTAACTCCTCCAGAAACAGAAAGCGGTTTTCTGAACCCATAACTCTGAGATTAAAAAAAAAGAAGAAGTTCACAGCACAGTTCAATGCCCAGGGTGGAAGGTATGCCTCCAAATCCATTGTTTGTGTGTATCTGAGTCACATGTGATGACAATGTGTGTGCTGACAGTCAGTATCTCTGGATAAAGGAGCTATTGCCATGGGAAAATGTTTAGTCTATGCACTGCCTACAATATACGAATAGAGTTGTGTCCGAGCCTGTTGGAATCCACTCTCCTTTGTTCTTCTTAGGGTGGCTGTGACCTAGAACCCACCAACAGTGGCCTCCTCCCTCTCTCTCATCCTTTCTGACTCCAGAAGGAAAAACAAAAGGGTTCTTTCATGGCCTGCTTGCAAAGTTTTTCTTAACATCCTCACCACAACAGCCTCGAACAGAAAACACAACATGAAAACAAAAAGTAACTTAAACTGGACCCTAAAAAGAGTGGACTTTTAAGCCTAGTGTTTTAATCAAGAAATACAGTCAACTGCATAAAGCTTTGGAGATCTAAATTCTTTGTTCTGTGATAAATTTCCCTTCTGGATGGAAGCAAATAAACCAAGAAAAATAAACAAAACACACCAATTAAGGTCCAGCTTCCTACTTCACATAAACTGAGAGAACATTGATAAATTTAGCCATTCGCTGAGATTGGAAGGCTTATGTTTTGCTTTGTCATTAAAGTTTCTGCCTTATGGAAGAAAAAAAAAATGCTGCTGGTGTTTATGAAAGGGGGTGGAGAGTGGTCTGTAGTAAGGAAGAGGTCTTAGATATGTCAGAAGATTTGTTAAAATGTTCTGTTATACAATTATACTTCAATTTTAAATAAAAGGTTAAAGTGATCTGGGAAGGAAAAGGTGGTCAATTTAGAGTACATACAAATGTAAAAAAATCATAATCACCGAAGAGACTGGCTCAAACACACACAAGTGCGTACACACACACACACACACACACACTCTGGGCTCAGAGTGCACTAAAGTGTCCTCCAGTGTGAAAACTTTCCTCTGTCCAAGCACCCCCATATCCCCTCTTCCTTGGTGGGCTGGTCCCCCATTCCCCAATGCCCTGAGCCCCCCACCCAGCTGGAATGGTTACTGCTTGGGGAGAGCTTTCTCCATCTCAAAAGTAAAGTCACATTTTAGTCCTTTCTTACTAGATGTCCTGCCCCCTCTTCATGCCTCTGACACCATCTCCTTTGTGCCGTACTCACCCTGAGCCTTTCGGGTGGTGTGGCCACCCCCTCTTCACATTCTCTGCAGACTCTGCCCACCCTGCCTCTGGACCTTCTGGGCTCCCCCAGCCTCTGCCCTCCCTTCTCACACCCTCCCTGGGATTCCAACCCATGGCTATGGTTCCTCCCATCACCCACAAGCTCATGATCCACCAGCAAGTGCTTTTGCCCTTATCTGTGTCCCCAGGACCAGTTACAACTCGAAAAGCCCAACACCAGAATGCATGGCCTCTCCATCAAATATTTGAAGACTTTCAAGATGGTGACAGTGGGGCAAACCGGAACACGGTCCTGGGACAACACACAGGCTGGATGCGGTTCCCGCCTCCGTGCTGGGAGGAGCCGCCGATGAGTGTCAGACATCAGTCTCTGCATCTGGGAGCCTGACCCAGAGTGAGCCGTGGGGTTCGATGTGAGTGGTGGCAGCCTCGGGAGCCAAGGTGGTGGTCAACAAGGCTGAGGCCTACCATCCTGCTGAAAGAAACGGAGGACTGGGGAGCTGGTCTACACCAACAAAAGTCGCTGTGGCCCAGTTTTCAAGCTGAGCCAGTTTCCCAGTCCTCATCCACTAACAGGAGCAAAGGCTGGTCCCTGTGAAGAAGACAAAGGTTGGGCAGATGGAATCAAAGGCTACAAGTCAGAAGTGCCCTCTCTCATTGCTCTAAGGATCCTGGGGTGGGGGAGTCTGTGCTCCTCCTCCGTCTCCTCACCTTGAGGTTCTGTGGGTCATGAGGTCATGGTTCCCCAGGGCAAACCCTTCCTACCAGGGTACCTAGAGGACATTTATTCAACGCTATGCCATGGCTGCCTCTTCTACTGCTTCAGAGTCATCAGGTTGCCAGACCAGCAGACGAGGGGAGGTTCACCATCCTGGTGAGAAAAGAGCTGCTCTTACATCCCGGGTGCTGGGATATGGCTTTGGCACAAGGTGGCCCCCTGACTCATTGGCTGCTGCCCTCATGGCCACCCTTGTCTTTGAGGGGGAAGCACTCCTCTACGGCCTCAGGAGGGTGTGCGGCCAGCAGAGGTACTGATGGGGGAGGGGACTCTAGCATGGCTACTGCCGGGGGCAGAGAGGAGGGTCACCAGCCACAGTGGAGGCTCTGGTCCACCCTCTCATCTTCCTCTTGTATGTTTTGCCAGGATGCACAGCCAGCTAGAATCTCAGAGCTTCTGTTTCCCATGGGGTGAATTCACAGGGGAACACATGGGGTACAAAGTGTGGACTCCTGTAGACACCACTTGGTGGATTTGGGTGTGCCACCCCAAATCTTCAACAGGCTCAAACCCAACATCCCCTTGGACTGGGGCAGGGGTGCTTCTCACTGAGGACTCAGCTGACTTCCTCTCCAGGAATTGTGCTCAAATGGGAGATGATGCCCAACACAGAATTCTGACCGCTCCCCAAGACAGCGTACAAGGCCAGGTCCTTGAGGGGGTCCGAAGGCTCCTCTGCCCCAGATGGCACAAATTGTCAGAACCATCCCAGCATCTGAGCTCCCCAGGACCAGTCAAAGCCTCTCCTGGATTGGTTCTGCAGCACAGCTCCTCCCTCTGCTCAGGTCTGCTCCCCTCCCCCTGAACTTGCCTCATCCTGAGAGTGCTCCCCAGGAAACTGTCTGATTTCGCATCTCCATCTCAGAAATTGTTTCCCTATGAGGCTGACCTTTGACACTGCTTCTCATTTATTCCAGACTGATAACCGCATCATGTTACAGCACAAGTGAGCAGGGAAGTAGAGAGGTTACAACCAAAAGAATTGCAGATTTCTCCCAGCACATGGAGAATACGCAGGAATGGACTTTGAAGGCGTTAGACAGGGAAGAGCAGAATGTGAATCTGGACAGGAGAGTGTGTTGACATGGGAGAAGCCCTTCTTACTTGGGGCTTAACATCTGGACCAGGACTCCAAGAAGAATCTTAACATACTTGTCATGTGGCTTCTTAAGGTGTGGATCTAGAGATGAGCTGTAATGAACAGAGCGAAGGAGCTGGAACTTCCCTGCTAGGGTAGGGAGGGAAGGACAGAGTCTCAGAGAGGGGGTGCTGGGAGATGAGCTTATTCTATGAGAGCAAACACGAGCCCTGGTCAGATTTCTCCAAGTCCACTAGCAGTTTCTTTACTCAGACAAGTGTCTTTGAGAAGCTCAGTGTTGACTTTCAGCCACATGTCTGAGTTGCCTGCAAGAGATGCCAGCATGAAATGGGAATCCCAGGTACCAGTTCAAAGGCTAGATTCTCCAACAGCAGGGCTTAGTCATCGGTGACAAGGCGAGAAGCACTTCTCAAACAGACAGAAAAACATGGAGGCAAGCAGAGTGCTTTAGGCTGAAAGAGTCAGGGAAGATGCTAACAGACAGTAGCATTACTAGGGCTGTGAAATACAGATCACCAACCAGGTATGGTCCGATTTATTTAACAAAAAGAGAAAGAGAGCAAGCACACTAGTTCTTGGAGCAGAAATCAATAGCAGCCCTGCATTAAACCCATTTCAGAGTTGGTCCAATAGATCCACGGATCCTCCCTGCTCTTTTAAATCCCTGGTCCTCAATGGACTTGAGTCAGAACTCCATTTTCCTCCTGGATCCTGGAAAACCGTGATGGCATCTTGGTAACTGTGATACTGCTGAGCACCTACCACATCACCAGTGCTTGACCTGCGTTGTGGCTTTTAATTAAATCCTCATCAAAACCTTCTGCTATGCTGCGCTGTGCTCAGTCAGGTCGGACTTTTTGCGACTCCATGGCCTATAGCCCACCAGGCTCCTCTGTCTGTGGAATTTTCCAGCCAACAGTACTGGAGTGGGTTGTCATTTCCTCCTCCAGGGGATCTTCCTGGCCTCGGGGATTGAACACACATCTCTTTCATCTACTGCTTTGGCAGGCGGATTTTTTACCACTCCGCCACTTGGGAAGTCCAAAAGGACAGATGTAATTTTATCTGTTTGCAGGTGAGACTTTGTGCCCAGGGTCAGGCATCCTTCAATGGCAGACTGGCATCTAGGCTCTTCTGGTATACAGCTGGAATTGAGATTTGTAGTCAACGCTGCTTTCTCTTGGCTTAAAATCAATTTTTTCAGAGCATGATTTGCTTATTTATTTTAGATTCATGGCTCTATTTGCAACTACTTAAAAATTCCTGCAACCCTTCACCAATGCCAATGGCATGTACCTTTCCTCATCTCCTCTCTCCAGATGTCCTAATTATACCACCTCAAACATCCTCCTTATAGAGAAAATATGTAGTGTTTTCCAGTTATTTTTAAACTGCATCCCCAAAATAAAATTAAATGTATTTTCTTTAAGATTTTAGTTAATACTATTTTTTTGTTGTTGTTCTAGTTGCTGTTAACTGCTAGAATTAAAAAGGGAATGAAACGTTTCAAAGGAAAGATCCACAGCGTGAAGAACTTCTTAAAGAGAAGTCTTGTTGGGGGTATGTCCACATTTTGTCCAAGAGACTTGCCAGGAGGCATTATCCACTGTTAGAAGTGGCCTCTTTGCAAACAGCCTTGCGCATCCCCAAGCGACAGGAAGCAACACTCCCTGCTTTGCCTCTGCGGCTCATTCTATTTTCTCCTAAACACGGCTCCCCATTGGCACCCTCTCTGTATCCTGTGTCAATTTGCTTAGGTCCGCTGTCTGCCTTTCCTAATAAAGACGAACACAGATGAGCGCTCCGATAGCACCGTTGACAGTGAGTGATCTAGCCGGCGTCGTCGGGCAGGAGTGGAGGGTGCAAGTTTGGAGGGTCTCTGGCCAAGATGGAGGGGGCTGATTGTGGCGGTGACTATTTCCGGGTTAATCTTGCAAAGCTTTATTTATAGGAAGTGAATACATAAATAAAACAGGATATATATATATATATATACATATATATATATATATATATAAATCTCCCCAAACAGGCAGAGGGAGAAAACCGTGGCGGTGCGCGCCCTGTAATCGCAGCGGAGCGGCCCCGTCCGTGGCTAATGGAAGGGCTATGGGATATCCTAATCCCTTCCCTGAGCTCCTTTGGTGCAGCCATGATGACTAAATTTCTTGTGTCTTATCGCACTGTCACAGGCTGGTACCAGGAGAAGGGGCTCTGAAGAAAACACAGCATGAAAAACGAGAAAGGCGATGATCAGATTACCAGCCCCTGGATCTGTGAGCCGGTCCCAATCTGACCAGAGCAGGCTGGATTCCAGCCCCACGGGGTGGGGGGGCGCGTAAACCCCACCCTGGGCCCCTTCAGCCTAGCACACCACTGTTTTTAAAGAACCCCAGACGTCTTTCCAATCACGACGGTGTGGTTTTCTCTTTCTGCCCTGGTCTACCCATTATAAATCTTCTACTGAAAGACGCAACCCTTCTGGAACTTCAGGGGTGGGAAAATCAGATGGATTTCATGTTAGAAATCCTCCTTAGAAGACTGAATATCAAAAGAGGTGGTGCTGTGGGAACCAAAGCTCGTTGCCCCTTCAGGTCATGTGTGAGTCACATACAGGTTTTCTCGGGCAAGCAAAGGTGGGGTTCTCCGAGACACAGAGCATCGTTGCTTCTCAGAGTCTGAACCATCCCCCTCCACAGACACAAGACCCAGCTGTGTGCACAGCATCTCTCTGCTTCTCAAAGTGTTTGCCTGCCTTGCCTTTTGAGGAAGAATTCATTTCGCCTGCTGAGGAGGTTAAAATTGCCTGATGCCTGATTCTCACTGTGCTTAGTCCAACAATGGTGATGTTCATGGTCAATGAAATGCATACACCTGCATTAATTTTTCTAATCTAGGGCAATATTAGGCACGGGTTGCAGGACACAGCTTCTACTTGAAGTGTCCCAGAGATGCATGGTCAGCATTATGGAGAACAAGATAATGCACTCCTGCTTGCCATGTTCCTCAGAGGTTGTGGGTCTTTGAGCCAATCTGTCACAAGCTTGGGGAGGAAGTAGACTCATCATGGTGGAAAATGCTTGTTCTCTAGTCCCCTGGCTGCTAACCAGATCCAATTACAGAACACGTGTGCGCTCAGTGGCTTAGCCGTGTCCAACTCTCTGTAGCCCCATGGACTGTAACTCTCATAGCGCCACTGTCCATGGGAATTTCCAATCAAGAACACTGAAGTGCGTTGTCATTTCTTACTCCAGGGGCTCATCCTGACCTCAGGGATCAAACCCAACTCTCCTGTGTCTCCTGCACTGATGGATTCTTTATCACTGAGCTATCTGGGAAGCCCCCAGTTACAGCAGGTTACTTGAACAAATGTTGGACAAAGGTAAATGTGCACCAGAGTTAGGGAAATAGGGCTCTGACAAGGAAATTGTGTACTGAACACGCAAGCCCAGGGAAAGAAAGAACTGAAATATCCTGGCAGAGAACCTGGAGGAGATAGGATGCTGAAATTCACCTCAAAAATGGCTACCCCTGGAGTCTGTGTAAGAAAAAGACAGATAGAAGGGAGATGAAGCCAGGACACAGGTCTTGGAGGCAGTTTTGGTAGGAAAGGGGATCCTTCAGAAAGCCAGGGGAAGACTGCTTCTGAGAAGGATGAAAATGAGGGACGTGGGTGGGAAGTGTGAGGAGCGCTGGCTGTGGAAGGCTCATAACAAGGAGAAGTCAGTGTGGTGAGGAGGGTAGACTTGAGTTGGAATCACCATTTGCTTCTTGAGAATCTGTTTGACCCCACTGTGTTTCTTAGGTAAAAGGAGGAAAAAGTCACTGAGAGATAAATAACGGTTTTAAAATCTGTAGGAAAAGTGACAAGAGAGAAATGATGGGTTGAGTGTTGACAACTGGAAATGAGAAACAGGAAATGTTAATAAAAACAAATATATTTTGAAGTTTTAGGGACCAGCTGTGTTTATCGAGAAGCATTTTCGTTTTTTTTAAAAGACTTAGAATCTTCTTTAAAGGAATCATTTTCCTCTGAAGAAGATGTTTTTCATAAGGGAAATTATAATGGTTGCTTTAATATGATCAAATATAATAAGTATTAAACATTACATTCAATTTTGAGAGACTGACTCTCTTTTACCCCTTGATAGCACTGTCCTTGAACTAATATACAGACTGGACCCATATGAATGAACAATAGTTTACAAGTTCAAATATAAGTCATTAGTTCTTGGTAAAATCTCAAATATGGTGTATTTGGTATTTGCAAAACAGACCTAGAGAAAGTTTGGGAAAAAACATCTTCTCAAAACTTTAAAACGTATTATATTTTTTTGTTTATTTTTTTAAATCTGTTTTTTATTCAAGTATGTTATTTTGATGTAGAACAATGAAACTTGGCAGATTTGCAAACTGAGGGAACAGTCATTAGAGCTATGGGAAGAAAAACACACACATAGGCAAATCGACAATGTCTGTAAATTGCAGAAAGCGTGACATATTCTTTTGTAAAATATAGACTACAATTGCATAAGTTAAGATAAACAATAAAACATAAGATGTGAAATAGTTTGAAATTTTCATGCAGTTGAATCTCACTGACTGCAGATCTTCATGGTTGTTTGCACTGGAGGCAAAAAGGCAGTTTTGAAGCAGCAACTATGCAGTCAGAGGGGCTCATGTTGAAGCCCAGCTCTGGGTTCCGTGCAGGAACCCTGGAAGTGAGCAGCCTCAGAGCCCCCCACAGCTGCGTCATCACCCATGGAAGGGCTTCCAGGGCTGCTCCAAGAATTACCTTGAGGAACCCAAAGTACACAGAAAAGTGTCCATGGATATGGGCTACCTTCACTAATGATGAGAGGTGTGTGTGTGTGTGCTGTTAAAGGGATCTCCGTTTCATGTGTCATACACATAAATAATCGCATGATTGTTCTTTCTCTGTAACTGCATTTCCTTGGAATTGTGTGGGAACTTTTTGTATGCTTACTGGTTTGTCAAAACAAAAACTTTCTCCCAACAGGGTTTGTGTTTGTATAGACCTCGGTTTCTCAGCCTCGACACTCTTGGCACTTTCTGGAACAGATACTTCTTTATTGTGGGGGCCATCCTGTGCATTGCCAGATGTTCAGCAGTGTCACTGGCCAGATGCAAGCAACACTTTCCCCTCTAGTTGTGTGTCCCCAGACATTGCCAAATGCCTTCCATGGGGCTCATGACCCCCAGTTGAGAACCACTGGCCATAGGCCCTCAGACAAACTGGGGTACGCTGGGGATGCAGCATCTCCACACTTCAGTGTTCAGTACTCAACCATAATATGCAGGCAAGTTGCCTCAGAGAGCAGCCATGTAGCTTTGCATCCTCACCAGGAAGGGCCTCTGGTGAAGTCCCGGGATGACACGCACGTCAGCCCTGACCTGGCTTTATGCACCATGGGTCATCAGGGTCATGCACAGTGACACTCAATGAACTAGCTACAACCATCTGATTTGAGGTGGAACAAAATCATAAGTGGACCATCTTTAAGGGCCTCAAATTATGCTTCTATCATTTTTTTTCTGAATCAAATCCAAGACTGCAAAATGGTGGTGGGGCGGGGGGGTGCCCGTTCTAAAAGGAGAATGTGGTATGCTCTCCAATAAAGTGCAAGAAAATAAGGCCTGAGAACCTCTGAATCTCCAGGGGCAATTAAAAGAGGAGGTGGGGGTGCAGGCCTCTCCTTCACCCCCTTGCAAAGGGGCCTTTTGCTGCTCCCCAGATGTTTCACCTTGGAAAAGGCACAGCTCATGCCTTCAGGGAATTCAATCAGGAAACCTGAGCGGTCCAGGTCCTTGAGGACCAAACATGCTGCTGAAGAGGGAATGTAATTTAGATTAGCAGCATCTTCTGTAGGCAAACTTCCTTTAGATCCTGGCATTGTCCTGGATGGATGATGCTCCACTGCTCAGACTTTTAGTACATGAGACAGTCAGTTGTGTGACCCCTAAAGATGATTAGAATGTTAGGGTTAAGACAGTTCCTGGGGCTTCCCTGGTGACTTAGTGGTAAAGAATACTGCCGGTGTAGGAGACCGTGGGTTTGATCCCTGATCCAGGAAGATTCCAACTGCTGTGAGGCAGCTGAGCCCGTGGGCACAGTTATTGAACCTGGGCTCAAGAGCCCTCAACACCAAGCCCATGTGCCTTGACTTCTGAAGCCCACATGCCTTTGAGCCCAGGCTCTGCAACAGGAGAAATCACTGCAGTGAGAAGCTTGTGAGTCACAACTAGAGAGTAGACCCCACTCAGTGCAACTAGAGAAAAGTCCACACAGCGATGAAGCCCAAGTACGCTCAAAGATAAATAAACAAAATTGTTTAAAAAAGACAGTTCCTAAAAGGGCTTACGCATTTTGAAAACCTGTTTTAAAAGTTAGATTGTGTGCATGATGTAAATTAGACTATAAAGTGATTTACTGAAATACTCTTTTCAAAAACTAGCTAAACCAAAAAGAAATGCATTATTGAACTTGATTCATTTTTTTAAATTTCTCATGACCTGTTATAATGGTCACACTGCTATTTTAACTCTAATCATAGTAAAGATGGAAACATCAAGCTGTTCTGTATGATATGTTTGGGGAAAGAAAAAAATAAACAACCAAACCAACAGAGAATTCAATTTGTAACAAAATCTTCAAGAAATTCTGCTAAACAGTTCAGAAGGAGAACTTTGTACTTCTCAATTATCTTAGAAAATGGAAAAACAGAATCTAATGTTTTGGATAAAAACATGTTCTTTCACACAACGTACATTCAGAGAAATACACTTTTCATATGAATAACTTAGTGTCCTTATATCTAAATAATATGTTAAAAAACAAACTTTTAAAGGATGAAACGTGCTGGAATCTCTATGCATTTGCTAATGAATACAGCAAGAACACTTTATGCTGCGCTCACGTTAATACACATGTGCTACGTCCTTCAGTCGTGTCCGACTCTTTGCGACCCTGTGGACTGTAGCCCACCAGGCTGCTCTGTTGATAGGATTCTCCAGGCAAGAATACTGGAGTGAGTTGCCCTGCCCTCCTCCTCCAGGGGATCTTCCCCACCCGGGGATCTAACCCAAGTCTCTTATGTCTCCTGCAGGGGCAGACAGGTTCTTTACCACTAGCACCACCTGGGAAGGATTCTACCATGCTACACTATACTGTTTACAATTTTACCTTAAACTGATTTTTAAATTGATTATAAAATAACCTACTTTGCAAAAAATCTAGAAAAAGGTTAATTTCGCTATTCATTTTATATTTTAAGGCATTTATTTTCAGTTTTTTCTTTAATAATGAAAAGCTAACATTTAAAGAGTGCTTTGTATAATCTTGTATATTAAATTATTCACACACATCCTTTCTTGTAACATAAAACAATAATTCTCTGAGGTAGGTAATATTAGTAAAATATCATTAAATATATGGTTTTAAATACTTACTAAAATTCTCACAAATAAAAGTTGTACATTACATTTTAAACAGTATTTGATGTGACTACTTTAAATACATTTTATCTATTAACATTATTCTGTTTATAAATTTATTTTATATTATTCTACTAGTTAAATGGACTCTTTTTACCTCCCCAGTTTATAATTCACTAAGATTCTCCAACATAAATCTTAGTGTTGTGTTTGATTATTTCAATCTAATATTCTACATCACACAAAAAACAGCATGCAAGTATTTATAATGTCAAATACTGGCAAGCGTTGTCTTTCAATAGAATGGGTCAATCATTTGTGATACATCGTTTTAATGAAATATTCGGTGGTAAAAAGAAATGAACACGACTAAGAAAGCATGGATAAATCTTATATGCACATCTTAAGTGAGAGATATCAATCAGAAAAGGTGACAAAGTATTTGATTATGTTCAAGTGGCGTTCTGGAAGAGGCAGTGCTGCAGAGTCGCCCTGGGGATCAGTAGTTGTCAGGAATCCCGGGACTTAAACAGATAAAGAATAGCAGGTATTTGAGGACAGTGAAGTTATTCTCTGTGAAACTGATACAATGGATATATCACACTCTTCAGTTGTCAAAATCCATAAAGCTCTAGCACAAAGGGTAAACACTAATATGTGCAAAATTGAAAGCTCATTTAGGAGGTTGAGAAATCCCTTGTCTGAATGCATAATGTTAGCAGGGTCTAACTGCTTGACAAACCTATGGAACCACATCCCTGAAGGGGGAAGAATAAGAAGGTGACAACCTATACATCTTTGGGAATGGATGGGACTTGTCAGACTAAAAGCAAAAAGGAATGGCTCATAAGCACTGTACTCTAGTTGATAAAGTTGTTTTCCACGGGGGTATACATTGACAATTCTGGAAAAACTATACAGGCCCGCTGGTGTTGAACAGTTATGTAAATAGATACAGATAGTAGGAGCCGGTTTTCTTATTGTTGGAGTGGGAGGTTACAGACAAGCCAGGAGAAGAATAAAATTATCCACATGTAACGAATTAGAGTGGGAGACATCAGTATGGACCCATACTTAACAGTACAGATATAGAAGTATGTGCAGATATAGATACAGATAAGTGAATATACATAAGTCGGTATACACGCCCATGTTTCTTTGCTGAGAGGACCTGGAGGCAACGGCACCCCATCTACAAGAACAGCTAACGCTAAAATCGTGGTTTCTCTTCCCATTCTCTAGTGAAAAGAATCAGGGATATTTACAGAATAGCTAATTATGGGAAAAGGACAAGAAATAGACAAGATGAGACTGGACTGTCTTACATTAATCTCACATTTTGTAGTACAAAAAGCAAGGAAGTGCTCAAAGGAAAAGGATTTGCATCGACAGAAGTATGTCAAAGAGACATTAATTGCGATAAATTAATGTAAGGTGTTAACATGGAGGAAACTGGATGTGAGTTATATGGGAGTCTCTGTAATACCCTTGTTATTTTTCAGTAAAAGTAAAACTACTATAAAATTAAAAAAAAAGTTTATGTAAATAACTCACTGGATAGGACTTAATAGAATATTAGAGTCTACTAAGAAAGGATTAGTAATTTGAATATAGACTAATAGAAATTCTCAAATATGAAAAACAGAGAGAAAATATATTGAAAAGAAATAAGCATACCCTCAAAGACCTGTGAAAAATATTTATTTCTATAATATGTTTAATTTTAGACCCAGAGGGAGAGAAGATATAAATTAGAATTAAACAAACAAAAACATTAATGACAAAAATTTTCTCAAGTTTTGTGGACAATATCAACTTAGACAAACAAGAAACACATGAACTCTAAGAATGAATAAAAATAGAACTGAACCTAGGCACAAAATATTCAAACTACTGAATACCAAAGATAAAACAAATAGCTTGAAAGGGGACAGAGAAAAGAAAAGACATATTATCTGCAGGGGGGCCATAAACAAATGATGGCTGACTTGTCATCAAAAACAACTGACATCAGAATTATACAATAAATTTTTAAAGTGCTGAAAGGAAAAGAAAAAAAACTCAATCAAAACCTCATTTATAAATAGAGGTAAAAGACAAGTTTTTCATATGAGCAATAGTTGAGAGGTTATGTAGCCAGCAGATCTGCACTACAAAGATTGCTAAAGGAAATTCTTCATGCTAAAGGAAAATGAAAACAGATGGGAAAGAGCACAATAAATGGTCATTTGTGGGTGAACATAAAAGACCATCTTTTAAAAAATATTTGAAGACAAATTATAAGACAAAAAAAACCAACATTGTATTTTTTATGAATATACTTATAAAACAAAAAGCATTCATGCAAAGTACAAGAATAAAAGTTACTTTACTTTTGAGACTTTCTTACATTTCACTTGAATTGGCACATGTCACCTCCTTGGAGAATGTGGTAAGTAGAGAATGTATATAGTAATTTCAAAAGAATCAGAAAATGTGAATATCTGTTGCTGTATATCCAATAAAGAAATTAAAATAGAGCAATTATGAATATTACAGTAATCTGAAAGAATCCAGAAATGAGAGGAAAAGTCACATGAGAAAACTAGAAAGCCAATAGCAAGACACTAAAAATAAAATAAGCCGTATCAATTACTAAATTAATTATAAAAGGCATTATAGGTATAAAAGGCACATATGTGTATGTAATTATAATTAAAACTAAAAGCAGTGACTGACAGTTGCAAGTAAAAGATATCAGAACCCATTGTTTGTTACCTAAAATAAGGCATTTTAAGTGCAAGGTCTAAGATACCTTAAGACTGTTGCAGTTGTGCAGTTGTCCAACTGTGTCCAACTCTTTGTCCATGGACTGCAGCACACCAGGCCTCCCTGTCCCTCACCATCTCCCTAAGTTTGCCCAAGTTTATGTCCATTGCATCAACAATGCCATCAAGCCATCTTATTCTCTGACACCCTCTTCTTCTGCCTTCAGTCTTTCCCAGCATCAGGGAATTTTCCAATGAGTCGGCCGTTTGCATCAGATGGCCAAGATACTGGAGTTTCCGTATCAGTGCTTCCAACGAGTATTCAGAGTTGATTTCCCTTAAGATTGACTGCTTTGTTCTCCTCAGGAGTCTTCTCCAACACAACAGTTCAAAGGCATCAATTCTTTGGTGCTCTGCCTTCCTTACGGTCCAGCTCTCACAGCTGTATGTGACCACTGGGAAGATCATAGCCTTGACTATACGGACCTTTGTCAGCAGAGTAATGTCTCTGCTTTTCAACACACTGTCTAGGTTTGTCATCACTTTCCTGCCAAGAAGCAATCGTCTTCTGATTTCATGGCTGCAGTCACCATCCACAGTGATTTTAGTGTCCAAGAAGAGGAAATCTGTCACTACTTCCAACTTTTCCCCTTCTGTTTGCCATGAAGTAATAGGGCCGGATGCCATGATCTTAGCTTTTTTTTTTTTTAATATTTAATTTTAAGCTATTCCAGCCTGTAACTCATCTAGCCCAGTATTTCTCATGATGTGCTCAGCATATAGGTTAAATAAACAGGGGGACAGCAGACAGACTATAGTATTTCTTTCCTAAGAATACTAAGATTAAAATATAATTATGAGCATAACTTGTCACTATGACCATAGTTAATACTAGAAAAAACTTGACTGGAAGTCAAGAATTATTACGAGAGGTAAAGAAGGGTGTTCCACAATAATAAAGTCACCAAAGTATCTCATAGACATAACAATTGTAAATGCATTGTGCCTATTAGCAAGCTTCATGTACATGAAGCAAACAGTAGCAGAACTAATGGGGACTGTAGTTCATAAGCATAGATGTTTTTTAATACTCTTCACTCAACATTTTATAGAATCTCTAGACAGATTATCAGTAAGTATGTAGATAAACTATGTTCTGCCTAGCTTTGAGTGACAAATTAAGGATGTTATAGCTAACGAAAGCAGAGTACACATTCTTCTTAAACATGCACGAAATGCCATCAAGGTAAAACATATATTTGGCCATAATGTAAAGTACTGACAATAAAATACCTAGAATATTCTCATTTACATATTAGACAAAGAAGAAATCACAGAAGAAAATAGGAAATATTTCAAATAAATGGTAATGAAAATGCAGCATATCAAAACATGTGAGATTCAACTTGAGCAGTGTTTAGAGGGAAATCTAAAAATCTAATCTAATTTACTTTAACCATATATTAAAGTGCTTATGTTAGAGAAGACTCCTATATTAAAGTGTTTATACTTATGCATATTTTTGAAAAGGTGAAAGAGGAGGTCAAAGAGTAAGAAGATAATCAGAAATGTAAGAGCAAAAATTATTAAAATAGGCAACAAAAATATAAAATGTAATTAACAAAGGCAAAGGTTGTTTTTATTAATTATTATTTTTTTTGTTTGTTTTTTTTTTTTTTTGTTTTTATTAATTATTATTAAAATAAAAAACATTTAACAAGATAGGTAGAGATATATGTAGCAATAATAAATTAAAGTATTATAAATGAAAGGAGAGATACACTACAACATTCAAAAGATAATATGACAAATAATTGGTGCCTAACTTTTACAACTTAGAAAGCATGGAGATATCTCTTTTGCAACATAATTTGCTTAAACAGATTCAAGAAAAAATAATACAAATGTCCATGTATATACATAAAATTCACCATATAAATAAACAAAAATCCCCCAAATAAAATTCCAGATTCAAATGTTTTTCTCAGAATTTTTTGACCTCTTATGGAAGATGTAATATATATATTACTATTAATATTTTTACAAAGAAGTGGAAGAAACTTACAAAGAAACTATTAATATAGCTCCAATAGAAAAAATACAATTCTACTTGTAGACATTGCAAGCATTATAAAAATCCTAAGAACTGTACATACATGTTACTTAAACCAATGACTAAATTAGAATAATTCAGACTTAGAAGGGTAAATTAGAACACAAGGTCAACATACAAAGATTACTAGTTTCTTTTTGTACCAGCAGTGAATACTCACAAATAAAACTGACATACTATTAAACATAAAATAAATAACCTATAAGGATATATTTGCAATGCAGAGAATATAGCCACTATTTTATAACTTTAAATGAAATAAAATCTGTGAAATATTGAATCACTATGTTGTATACCTGAAACAAATATAACATTGCAAATCAGCTGTACTTGAATTTGAAAAAGAAATTCAATTAAAAAAGCAATGCCATTTATAGTAGCATAAAAATATGATACCTTTAGGCATAAATTTAGCAAAGTATATGCAAAGCTTGCTGAAAATTTAAAAATATTGTTCAGAAAAAATTTGTCCTTGTTTTTCAGTTGCTCAGTCATGTCCAACTCTTTGCAACCCCATGGACTGCAGCTTGCCATGTTTCCCTGTCCTTCACCATCTCCCAGAGCTTACTAAAACTCATGATCATTGAGTTGGTGATGGCATCCAACCAGATATCTCATCCTCTGTCGTTACCTTCAGAGAAAATAAAGATCTAAATATATGGAGAAATATACAATGTTCATGAATCAGAAATTTGACACTTTTAATGTGTGAGTGCCTTCCAAACCAATCATTTCCATGAGTTTGAAATGAAAATCTCACCAAACTTTCGTGGAAATTTGACTAGTTGATATAAAAAATTCATGTGAAAATGCAAATGACTATTTTAGGAAACAAAACAACAACAAAATGACATCATGAATGGAAACAGCATTGTTAAATGAATAAATTGAAGTTTGCCTTTATTTCTTGTATTGTGTCCTCAAATTTAATGGACTGCTATATTGTGTATACAAAAAGAAACCCTCTAAAAAAGTAATAGTATTAACTAGAAGTTAAGAAAGATTAAGGCCAAAGGAGAAGGGGACAATAGAGGATGAGATGGTTGGCTGGCATCACTGACTTGATGGACATGAGTTTGAGTAAGCTCTGGGAGTTGGTGATGGACAGGGAAGCCTGGCGTGCTGCAGTCCATGGGGTCGCAAAGAGTCAGACATGACTGTGACTGAATTGAAGTGAATAAAGTTGAGCTTATAGCTATTCTATGAGCCATCAATTCCTCCCTATACATTAAAAAAAAACAAAAACAAAAAACTAAGATCACAGCACATTGTACCATTAATTAATGACAAATAGAAGGGGAAAAAAGTTGAATCAGTGACAGATTTTATTTTCTTGGGCTCCCAGAGCTTACTCAAACTCATTGTCCATTGAGTTGGTGATGCCCTCCACTCATCTCATCCTCTGTCGTCCCCTTCTCCTCCTGGCTTCCATCTTTCCCAGCATCAGGGTCTTTTCCAATGAGTCAGCTCTTTGCAACAGATCGCCAAAGGATTGGAGCTTCAGCCTCAGCATCAGTCCTTCCAGTGACTATTCAGGGCTGATTTCCTTTTGGATGGACTGGTTGGATCTCCTTGCTGTCCAAGGAGTTATAAAACCCATTTAATTGTACACTTACAAGAGCCTCATTTTACTCTATGCAAATTTCATCTCAGTGAATGGGTGAACTTAATTACTTCTCCATTCTTTCCATAATCTAGAGCTGTACATAAAATATATATACACTACTTCACATTATCTAGTTCTTATATGATAAAATAAATGATACATAAAAGTGTATTTTTCTTGTAATTCAAATTATTTTTCTTATTTTTTACATCATTTGCCAGTAAAGCTTGGTGAGAAGTTAACTGTCATTTTATATGAACTCTTTATTAATACAAATTATTCTCTTTGTACCACTTCAGTTCAGTTCCGTTCAGTCGCTCAGTTGTGTCCGACTCTTTGCAACCCCATGAATCACAGCACGCCAGGCCTCCCTGTCCATCACCAACTCCCGGAGCTTACTCAAACTCATGTCCATCGAGTCGGTGATGCCATCCAGCTATCTCATCCTCTGTCGTCCCCTTCACCTCCTGCCCCCAATCCCTCCCAGCATCAGGGTCTTTTCCAATGAGTCAACTCTTCCCATGAGGTGGCCAAAGTACTGGAGTTTCAGCTTCAACATCAGTCCTTCCAATGAACACCCAGGACTGATCTCCTTTAGGATAGACTGATTGGATCTCCTTGCAGTCCAAGGGACTCTCAAGAGTCTTCTCCAACACCACAGTTCAAAAGCATCAATTCTTTGGCGCTCAGCTTTCTTCACAGTCCAGCTCTCACATCCATACATGACCACTGGAAAAGCCATAGCCTTGACCAGCGGACCTTTGTTGCACCACTCACCTCTCTAAAATTTGAATTCTACCTTGGCTTTAATACTGTTACTCTGCTGTGTGCTAAGTCACTCAGTCGTGTCCGACTCTTTGTGACTCCACGGACTCTAGCCCGACAGGCTCCTCTGTCCATGGGATTCTCCAGGCAAGTAAACTGGAGTGGGTTTCCATTTCTTCCTCTAGGGGATCCTCCTGACCCAAGGGTTGAACCTGCATCTCTTAAATCTCCTGCCTTGACAGATGGGTTCTTTACCACTAGCACCACCTGGGGAGCCTTACTCTGTTTGCTAATGCCCTTCTTAACTCTTCATTTCTAATTCTTCCATCATTTTTAGTTTTAGGGTTCTCTCTTGCAAACAGGTTTTGCTTGAGCTTAATTTATTTTTTAATGTGATTGATCATTTTGGATTTGTTTTCATTACTGTTCATTTGAATTGTTATCTTCTCTTTTGATTTATTTTTATTAGACATTATTATTATTATTATTATTATTTTTTGTTGCTATTTTGGCCTCTACTGGTTTCAAAGATACAATCTTAACTATTAAACCAAAAGATATCCACAAGTTAATTTTTTCCTATCAATATAAAGCATAAAATAGTCTTTACTGTTATTCTAATGCAGAAGACCCCCATGAAGTCTTACTTGTTGACCCTGTTTTCTTCCATTCATGTAATATTAGGCTTAGTTATGTCAATCAATGCATTTTATTTATATTTTCATTATTCTTTTCAAACCTTTATTTGGTGTCTATGGATTATAATTTTGAATAGTATACCTTTCTGCTTTTGAAAAATTTGGAATCTAAGCCTGTGTTTTACAACCTCTGGATTTAAAAAGTGATTAAATAATGATGTAGATGTTGTCCCTCATGCAGACCAAACTTCCAGGGCATTGAATCCATATCTTAAATAATATTAGATTATTTTTGAATAGTGATTAAACAATTCAAACTGCATGTAGGTTTCATTTTAGGAGAAAACTTGTGCTTGCCAGCGTTACTTATTTCCAAAAAATACAAACTGTTGTCCAGAAGTTCAGCCCCTATACATGCAATGCACCAACATGAAGTTCTGGGGCCAAAGGCTGGTGTCCTGGGTGGGTCTTGTTCTCCCAAATGTGCACACGCCCCAGACACATGGCTGATACAGCACCAGCATACACCACCCGTAACTACTAGCTGCAAGACTTGGAGAAGCCTCTTCACTCCCAGGTAGATGTAAGAAGATGCTGACTAGGACACCTGTATGGGAGGAGAGAGGTGGAACTTTACTGAAAAAATTAAAAGCTTAAGAAAACTCCTCTGCATGTCTGGTGTTTACCAGATGGACGTTGAGGATGAACACCCATCTGCTCTTCTCACTTCAGCGTCACAAATCAGAAACAGTGCTTGCATTCTGGGTCTTGATTTTCTATTGTTGTTTTTATCCCATGTAGATGTCAGGTGACCAATTACACCAGAAACAATAGTTTTCTCCTCTTTCCTGTATCGAAGTCTTTGGGTCCCTCTCTTATATCTGGTGGAATGGGGAGGGTGGTTCCAGATCTCCTATAAGAGGAATTACACATAAATTACTTGTTTGCTAACAGAGCTAATATACTAAGTATAGTCTTGTCTATGAATAAAATAAATCACTGTGTATATATCATTAATAAAGACATATGAAACCTCTCACATTATGTCAAATTACTAGAATTAAGCCGCTTGAGAGAGGGAGGGTGAGCCAATAAAATTTGAATATGCTAAGTGATCATTAGAGCTGGGTGTGATAATTGAAATTTGCTTTGCAGTAATTTCATTAAAAATTCATAACTATGCTGGCCTTTCCTTTCCTCACTCTGTCGTAGTGAGGAGCTTAACCCTCTTGGTAAAAGATGCTTCTGATGTGTACACATTGTTGACGACAAAGCAAGAGACAAGTGCAAATGTAAGGGAAAGACATAAAGGATATTAGCTAAAATGCTTTCTTTGGCTCCTGAGTATCCATCCTTTCCAGAGGAGTGTATGCCTTCCTAACATTCAGTTTTAAACTCCTGGAGAAGCTATTTTTAAAATTTTTAATCTCATAATCCCCTATACAATGCCTTGTTTAATACTAAACACTTGTAATTATCCTAGACATATTAATTATATAAATTATTTAATCTCTTCTAATGATACATTCATTATCTATTAAATTATTATTAAAAAAAAAACACATGTAGGAGAAAATAATTGCCATTAATGTCTTGTCCCCTGGAAGTTGTTCTGGGAAATTTGAGTGACAGACACGCCTTGTAAAAACTCCCAGCGTATATCCATTTATACGGGAGGTCTATGGTGTGTTCCTTCAGAAAGGTGTCCAATGTCATCTTGTGGTCATCATCAATTCATGAGTTCATTTTCCAAAACTTTGTGTGTTGATTCTAAGAAATGAATTATGGTTTGAACTCTTCAAAATCCTGGACTTTCTGTTAGAATGCAGGCATGCACGCTCAGTCACTTCAGTCCCGTTCAACTCTTTGGGACACTTTGGACGGCAGCCTACCAGGCTCCTCTGTCCATGGGATTCTCCAGGCAAGAATACTGCAGTGGGGTGCCATCCCCTCCTCCAGGGGATCTTCCCCCCCAGGGATTGAACTCAGGTCTCCTGCACTGAAGGCGAATTCTTTACCATTGAGCCACCAGGGAAGACCTTGTGTTAGAATAGACTTGTTACATGTAAACTGTATTTTGATGAATATATTTGCCTTTAAAAAATAGGTCCTGTGTATTTGAAAGAAAATTTAACCATGCATTTTTAATTCATTTAAGGTTAGCTTACCAACGTATCTATTTGTAAGAACTCTTAGAAATTCAAGGTGTATGAATTTGATTTACCAGCCATTTGAAACTTTCATCTCAAGAAAGGATATCTCTATTTGTTGAGACCAAACAAATTAGAATAGCTCATGGTTGGGTTTTCCATAAATCTTTCACTTGGAAATGTTTTAATATGTTCTGAAAAATTCAATATTCATGGTCATTCTCATCTTAAGACTTTCAAAGATAGAGTCTAGATTTTATAACCATATAGATTTTATAACCATATATATATGTATATATATATAACCATATAACCATAGAGTCTAGATTTTATAACCATAGATAACCATGCTAGATATCAGTCTGCTCAAATCACCCAAGATATGTATCTTAAAAACAATGATGTTTTAAAGGAAAATCTTATAATTATCTTGTAATTATGAAAGAAGAGTTGTATCCAATTCTACATTTCTTAAATAGGCTTTGAAATATTAAAATTTTCAACAGCTTGATGCTATTCATGAAATAATGCTTCATATCATACCCCTGATTACCCTGTTTAGCTAGCAAAGAATAAAAAGAAATATATTTGGCCCAAATCTGGATTCTACTAGTTCACTTTTGGCTTCATATACACTCACATAAAGGCGTATTTTGAACAACTGATGTCTAAGGGGCATAGGACCTAAAGGTGCAGACATACTACATTGCATCATGGAGTTTACTTCCTAAACAGTCATCGGTAATCGAACCGTCTTCAGAATTTTCAAGGAGTTGGAGCCAAAATTATCCAATATTCACCAAGCAAAAATTAAACATAGACTCATCACACTGTTTATTTACTTCATTTATTTTTCAACTTCTATAAATCTGGGGGAAATGTGCAGAAACCTGCCTATGGGGAAAGCCTGTAAGTCTGTGGGTTACTTCCTGAGGGGCACCATGTAATGAGCTGGAAGAAAATCAAATTACTCTCCAACAACCATAGTTAATGTAATTTTGCAGGACCTAGAAAAAGTCTTCACTGCCAAGTATGGACTTGGCGGGCTCTCTTGCAATCATTTGCTCTTCTTTTAATATTCCACCTTCATGGAGGATTTAAATATTGATGAACACCTTTCTTCATCCATTCAGTTCAGTTCAGTCACTCAGTCATGCCCGACTCTTGGCGACCCCATGGACCACAGCACACCAGGCCTCCCTGTTCATCACCAACCCCCTGAATTTACCCAAACCCATGTCCATCGAGTCGGTGATGCCATCCAACCATCTCATCCTCTGTCGTCCCCTTCTCCTCCTGCCCGCAATCCCTCCCAGCATCAGGGTCTTTTCCAATGAGTCAGCTCTTCGCATCAGGTGGCCAAAGTACTGGAGTTTCAGCTTCAGCATCAGTCCTTCCAATGAATATTCAGGACTGATTTCCTTTAGGATGGACTGGTTGAATCTCCTTGCAGTCCAAGGGACTCTCAAGAGTCTTCTCCAACACCACAATTCAAAAGCATCAATTCTTTGGTGCTCAGCTTTCTTCACAGTCCAACTCTCACATCCATACACGACCACTGGAAAAACCATAGCCTTGACCAGACGGACCTTTGTTGGCAGAGTAACGTCTCTGCTCTTTAGCATCATCCTCCTCCAAACCCACTGGCCGTGTTCTCAGAGCTCTTAGATTCTCTGCTCTCCACTCTCGCACCACGAGGTCACTCTGGCCATGGGCACCGCCGTGCTGTGCATGTACCACTCTCTCAATTCCTTTTGGTTCCTACGATGTCTAGCATCATTGGCAACAAGAGAACTACTCCATCTGCATGCTCAAGGTGCCCAGCCCAGGTCCTTGAGCTCTGATCCATATTCAGAGCATCCTTAGTCATTCCATATCAGCATCTCTTTTCCTCTTGTCCAGCAATAGTTCCAGACACACAAGGGGCTGTTTCCTCATTAAGAAAATCAGGACCAGCTGGGAGAAGAGATTTGTCCATCCCTTAATCTTCATCTGCACATATTTTCCTTCAATCAGCTTTTACACTGATGGTGGTCTTCTGCCTAGAAAGACTCCTACTCCTTCATAAGAAGGACACTTTGTCCTGACATTGTCAGTCTGTAGAGCTCTCTTCAATGCAAACCCCTCAAGTACATCATGAGCCCTTCAGAAAGGTTCATTATGCCTTACTCATCTTTGTATTCCCTCTGGGCCAAGCAGTAATGACCCTAATGTTTTTCTAATCATGCATTATGAGGACAAAAGCTTGGTATTTAGTGAATGAATGAAGTCAGGGCTTCTTGAGGTCAAGGGATTATTGATGCTCTTTGAGTGGTTCTTTTCACCTAGTGTGATGCTTATGCTTTAAGACTTATTATTGAACACTAATGGCTGTATTTCCAGAGTTAAGAATACCATTTTTGAAACAATTGTGTTCATTTCTTTACAGCCACCTCTGATTTACCTTTCTGCAGATGATAGGCTTCCTGTTGGGTTGCTAACTCTCAAAGTCCCGAGGATTCCCATTGTTCTACTTCAACAGAGTCCACCTCAGCTTCTAGAACGTCCTGCTTCTCTCTGGAGTTTCTTCTCTCTCTCTTTTCTTCTCTCTGGAGTTTCTTTCTGGGCTCTCTGTTCAAACCTCTTGATCAATTGCCTGAAGTTGTCTCAGATTCATACCTCTGACTTCAGTTTCTCCTCTGATTGTACCTGCTAAAAGTTCCTCTAACTGAATGAACAGAAAACCTCTAGCTCTCAGCCCATCAAAAGTATAAGATGCAGTTCTCCTTGTAAAAGCATGCCGCTCTTCTCAGTTTCCCCTTCTTGGTGATGTCCAGCCAAGGAAGACGATGCACTCTGTTTCTTTCTTATATCCTGCAAAAGATCCAGAAGCCCCTGCCTTTCAGAAGACACATACCCACCTGCTCCCGCTGTGATGGTTCAGGCCTGGCGTGCAAACACTCCCATCACCTGCATTTTGCCCTCTTGCTGTTCCGCGAGTGGGCCTCTCTGGCATTCCCTACCCGCTGTGTGCCAATTATTAGCGCATGCTTTCCTTTCTGCCTCAAACTCATTTCTCATCTTTTTTTCTAATTTTCTTTCAATATTCAGATCAAAGGCCGCATCATCCAAAGAGTCTCTGATAGTTGGCCTCAATGCACACGCAGACACAACCCATCTCTGTTATAAGAACATCTACGCAGTCTTTCCTTTCTAATTAATTTCACAGTCAGCTAGGTGACTTTGATCCCAGCTGGCACAGGTATGGGACTTTCAGTTCTAACCCCGCTAAAATCAAGGCAAAACCAGGGAGACTGGTCACTATAATGAACTAATTATTTTGTCCATAAAACGCTAACATGTTGAACAGATTTTGTTTTCTTTGAAGTTGCTACTATTGGATACCAAAGTAATGTCAAAAGTGGAATGATTGTTTTAATCTACTGCCAATATCTTGTAAATGAAGCTATGCCAATTTTAGAAGTCAACGATATTTTAAAGTTTTATAATAGCCTCGCAAATAGTTTTCCAAAGACTCAATATGCACTGTGGATAGTCTACTTGGCTTTCCGTTTTTCAGTGAGTTTTGCTCCTATTTGCTGATTCCACAATGATTCCAAAGTTTTCTTATTCCTCTGGCCAAAAGATGATAGAATTTAGACCCTCTGACCATCAGTGGTACACCAAGTTTTGCTCATGAGTTTTGGAAGCCTCATCAAACCGTTTGTGAGGAGGTGGCTTAGTATTTTGGGAAAGTGTCAAATAGTGTATAAAAGAAGGGAACACACAGGGAGAAAGCTGGGCAGCCTGGTGGTCAAGGCTGCAGGCGAGTTGCCTGGAGACTTGGGCCTGAGTCCTCGGGACCTGAATCAGCTCCAGAATGCCTGAGTCTGCTGTGTTATGTAAACTCATGAATGATACTGTCTGTCCTTCAGTCACCAGCACAGGTACACATGGTGACTAGATTCACCATCAGGTGAACATAATCCTTAGTAATCTTGCATGTGCTTGCAGGAAGGATGCAATGAGGATTAATGCTGGTACCCATGAAGGATAACTGGTAGGATCCCTGCCCTTGAGAGGGGTCGGCAAATGAGGGCTCTTATCAATAACAACCTCGTCATCTATCACCTGATCTTCCTTAGACCTGGCAAGTAGAAAGTCCCAGAAGCAGTTTTTTAGATGTCTCCATTAAAAATATTGTATATTTGAGCTATTTTTCAGTTTGGACAATTTCAACTTAGAGCTGAGTTCTAAATTTATACATGCAAGAGCACTATAACTATATCTGTAAGATATAGTCTATCCATAAGTTTTATCAAGAGCACCAAATCTATACACACTATACAATCATTTTCAAATTATTTCTCTCTTAGTTTGTAATCTATGCTATCCAAATACACAGATTTTGTTTGATTTTGTTTTTATTTATTTAAAAATGCTTAGTAAAAGTTGTATGTATTAATGTTTAAGATATATAACATCATGATTTAACACATACATACATAGTGAACGCATAGATTTCAGGCAATATTAGTCTGAGTAATACTTAATTAACATCTTAAAACTCCAATAAGTCTTCCTCCGATAGTTTGTACAGGGTGCTCTGCATTTGTGAAGTTGAAAATGATTGAAATTGCCTTAATAAATCAGAATTTAAAGAAGTACTGTGTTCTACTCTTCACATAACTAATCCTTTGTCTGTAGGTTTTAGCTGAGTGAATGGGTGATGCAGGAGGTCTCTTGGAGCTTCATGTTAAAAAAAGCCAAGAGACTCAGGAGACAGAACTGAACTCTCTCCAGGGCCATTTTTTTAAATTTTATATTTTGGCACGCCATGCAGTGTGTGAAATCTTAGTTCCCCTCCCAGGGAGGGAACCTTCGCCTCCTGCTTTGGAAGCACAGTCTTAACCACTAGACCACCAGGGAAGTTCCTCTCCAAGGCCATCTGTGACTCACAGACAGAGGAAGGCTTGCTAATTTTTCTATATATTATGCATTTTAACAGTCAGTCCTTCCCTTGGGTGTCACTTGGGCGCTACTTTCATTATCGTTGTTCTTTTTTATATATATTTGTATATTTTTAATTGAAGAATAACTGCTTTACAGTACTGTTTTGGTTTCTACCAAACATCAACGTGAACCAGTCATAGGTTTACCCATGTCCCTTCCCACCTGGACATCCCTCCCACTTCCCTCCCAATCCCACCCCTCTAGGTTGCTACAGATCCCCAGTTTGAGTTCTTGAGATTTGTTTTTCTTTTTTTTTTGGACTTCGTAAGGACATTGGAAGGACTGATGCTGAAGCTGAAACTCCAATGCTTTGGCCATCTGATGTGAAGAACTGACTCATTAGAAAAGACCCTGATGCTGGGAAAGATTGAAGGGAGGAGAAGGGGATGACAGAGGATGAGATGGTTGGATGGCATCATGACTCAATGGACATGAGTTTGAGTAAGCTCCGGGAGTTGGTGATGGACAGGGAGGCCTGGCGTGCTGCAGTTCATGGGGTCACAGAGTCAGACACAACTGAGCGACTGAACTGAATGACTCTCTAGTTGCACACATGGGCTCCCGAGTGCTTGGGCTCAGTAGCTGTGGTGCTCTGGCTTAGTTGCTGTGTATCACGTGGGACTTCAACTCACTGACCAGGGATCGAACATAGGTCTCCTGCACTGCAAGGTGGATTCTTAACCTCTGGACCACCAGGGAAGTTCCTGAGATTTGTTTGCATTTTTTTTTCTTTTTCTTTAAGTTGTTTTTCTTTTTTAATAAGCTGAATTGCTGTCTGCATTGCATGTCATTTTCCACAAAAGGCAAATATTTTTTTTGAGTCATCGTTTGGGAAAGCTGCTATATGGCTTCACTGGTTTATAGCAAGCATGGATATGAATCTTTTACCTCGAATGGAGATAAGTCACCTTCCTGCTACTTCGGAGGAAAGACCTCCTTTCTGAATGCTTGCATTTTATGGCACTGAACAAGGTCACAGGGACAGATGAAGGGAGAAGAATGGTCCATACCTGTCTGTCTCTGATAGGCCAGCTGAGTGTGTGGGCTGGTTCCTAAGGCTCTGGAGGACGGGAATAGAGAGAGGAAGACTAGGGGAGAGAAAGGGCAGAGGAACTGCAGAAATAAACACCAGATTTCTTGGCAAAATATAGTAGTTTGAGTTATGTCAAGTCTGGAGAGGATAATAGTTTGTTAATGCCATGCATATCAAGAATGTTAATTTAAAAAAATAGATACAAAAGGAAATAGATATTTAAACACTGAATCTCGATGCAAACATTGGTGGTAACTCACGGAAGATGAGGACAACAGACTCACCTTGGAGGCGGCTCTCACAAGGCAGGGAGCAGGTGTGAGCACAGCGTCAGGGTGGAGGAGCAGAAGGTGTAATTTAGATGATGTGGAAGAGGGATTGGGGGGAGGGTTTGTTGCTCAGGCAAGCGGCCCTCGCAGTTGCACCTTCACAACTGATCAACAATGGAAACATTGCTCCTTTTTTTTGGTGGAGACCCATGGCCTCCCCCGCCCCCGGCCCCCGAGGACAGCGGGTGCTTGACTGCCTGGTGGCTCGCTGACACTCATGGTACCTTCCGGACAGGCGAGGCTTCAGGCTGTGTCCTGGAGATGCTACGCTCCCGGGGGAAGGAAAGTAAAGGTTCTTTTGGAGTGTCTGGTTTCTGATTTTGGAAAAGCCATCAGCAGTAGCTTCCATGTATACGATGTAGTGTAAGTTGCAACAAAATCATAATCGCATCCAATATGAGAGTCGACAGACATGAGTTTGAGTAAACTTTGGGAACTGGCGATGGACAGGGAGGCCTGGCGTGCTGCAGTCCATGGAGTCGCAAAGAGCTGGACACGACTGGGGATGGGGGTCCTACGTCCTGGTCCTTTAAGGAGCATGAAGCCTTATGGCCATACCCCACAGCAGTTTTGAGGGTCCCCATCAATACATCATGCAGGCTGGTGACTAAGACAAGGTTCCTACTCTCGAGATGCTCAGGTAGATGCTGACACCAGCGAGATAAATATGGCCTGGCAGAGGAGAGGTGCAGCCTGTAATTCAGAACAGGCCATTCTGCTCCGCTCTATGCCCCCCTCCCCCGCCCTCCCCACCTCTTTCTCTGTCTCTCCCTCCTGGTGAGAGTCCACCGGGGCTTCTGCTGTGCCGCAGCTGGGACGAAGCGTGGTCCCGGGACAACAATGCTGTGGGGCGTTTTACCTCCGACGTACTCTGTGTAGGATGGCCAGGAGGGAACTGGGCGGGACTTACTTCCTCACCAATTCTCCCACCCCCAGAGTCTTCACTTTTTTTTTTTTTTAATTTGTATAATTGGTGGCATAAGTGTACATTTTTCCCCTTCCAAGGATCCTGTAAAAATCAAATGACAAGTCACCCCAAAAATGCCTAGGAAGCAGATGCAGGTAGAAGGATCAAAGTGCAAAAAGGATTGGAGCCACCTCGTAGGCACTGTGATCTTCACAAAGGACATTTTAGCTCGAAACAGCAGTGTGGACCAGTTCAGATCTAATCATTTGAGAATTTAGTATGGTGCCTGGCCCAAACTAAAGACTGAATGATTGCTGACTGTTATTCTTTTCCTTGACTTCCCTGGTGGCTCAGTGGCAAAGACTCCACCTGCTAAAGCAGGGGGCACAGAAGACGTGGGTTCGATCCCTGGGTTGGGAAGATCCCCTGGAGAAGGGAATGACAACCCATTCCAGTATTCTTGCCTGGAGAACCCCATGGACAGAGGAGTCTGGAGGACTACAGTCCATGGGGTTGCAAAGAGTCAGACACAACAGAGCACACACTATTTTCCTTATTTATCCATGTGATTTTCTTATTTCCAGATATGCTAAAATTATACCTACTAACACAGCCCCTGGATAACAGAGCCAAATATAATCAAATCTGAAAGAAAAAAATGGAATTCAATGCACAATTGCTTTTCTTCTTTTTTTATTTATTTATTTATTTTTATTAGTTGGAGGCTAATTACTTCACAACATTTCAGTGGGTTTTGTCATACATTGATATGAATCAGCCATAGATTTACACGTATTCCCCATCCTGATCCCCACCTCTCCTCTCCACCCGATTCCTCTGGGTCTTCTCAGTGCACCAGGCCCGAGCACTTGTCTCATGCATCCCACCTGGGCTGGTGATCTGTTTCACCATAGATAGTATACATGCTGTTCTTTCGAAACATCCCACCCTCGCCTTCTCCCACAGAGTCCAAAAGTCTGTTCTTTCTGTGTCTCTTTTTCGTTTTGCATATAGGGTTATCGTTACCATCTTTCTAAATTCCATATATATGTGTTAGTATGCTGTAATGTTCTTTATCTTTCTGGCTTACTTCACTCTGTATAAGGGGCTCCAGTTTCATCCATCTCATTAGGACTGATTCAAATGAATTCTTTTTAACGGCTGATAATCCTTCTGGGCATACACACTGAGGAAACCAGATCTGAAAGAGACACGTGCACCCCAGTGTTCATCGCAGCACTGTTTATAATAGCCAGGACATGGAAGCAACCTAGATGCCCATCAGCAGACGAATGGATAAGGAAGCTGTGGTACATATACACCATGGAATATTACTCAGCTTTACTTCTTAAGTTTATTCCAAAGCTACTTTGTCATAATAAATGCCCCCTTAGAACATTTCACTTTTAAAATTTATTTATTTATTTTTACTGTCAGCGATAACATGCTTTCATTGTGGGAAATATTTTCAGAGCTAGTTCTTACATCTTTTTCCTATTAGGAGATCTATTGGTTTTCACTAATTATATCAGGTTATTAAATTTCTTGGAAGATATTTCAGTGGTCACTATTTCAACTCTACCATACTGATGTTACTATTCCCTTATTTCTGTACTTAGAACTTTTCAAATTTTCTATTAAAAATTCTACAATAAAAATCATTGAATAGAATCTTTTCTTGATTATTTTCATTGAATATCTTTTTTTGTTGTTCAGTTGCTCAGTCATGTCCAACTCTTTGTGACTCCATGGACTGCAGCAAACCAGGCCTCCCTGTCCATCACCAACTCCCAGAGCTTGCTCAAACTTAAGTCCATTGAGTCAGCGATGCCATCCAACTATCTCATCCTCTGTCATCCCCTTCTCCTCCTGCATTCAATCTATCCCAGCATCAGGGTCTTTTTCAATGAGTCAGTTTTTTACATCAGGTGGCCAAAGTATTGGAGTTTCAACTTCGGCATCAGTCTTCCCAATGAATATTCAAGATTGGTTTTCTTTAGAATCGACTGGTTTGATCTCCTTGCAGTCCAAGGGACTCTCAAGAGTCTTCTCCAACACCACAGTTCAAAAGCATCAATTCTTCAGTGCTCAGCCTTCTTTATGGTTCAACTCACATATACATGCATGACTATTAGAAAATCTACAACTCTGATGATAGGAACCTTTGTTTGCAAAATAATGTCTCTGATTTTTAATATGCCATATAGGTTTGTCTAGAATATCTTTCTGGAAAAGAAATTACAACGTTTAATTGTATATGAAGTACATATATATATATATATATATATATATATATATATATATATTTCTGGATACATTGTTAAATTGATTTTAAGAATGGTTGTATCAATTGTTACACCAACAATTTCTAAAAGAAATTGCCAAACCCTTTCAGTACTGAGTATTATAATGTTCATGCATTATTACTTTGATATGTTGATGTTTTATCTTTGTTTTGATTTATTTTATCACTAACAATATCAAACTAACTTCATGTTTGTTACCAGTTTTACTTTCTCTTCTATAAAATGCATTTTCGTTTTTTTCTCCATTTTACATTGAGATTTTAATGATGATCTTGTAGGTGACTAATAGCTTTTGTGTATTAAAGGTGTTTCTTCTGTTGTATGTGTTACTAAGATGTCTTCCTAGTTTCCTCTTTGAATTTACTGTTGCTACATACATAGGTGTCTCAAATTTAGTCTCCATTTTCTGAGAAATATTACTGATTTTCTTCCTTTGAAAATGTTTCCTCATCAAGAGATGAGATGATTACTTGACTCCGTTCCTTTAGTTTATGTGATTTAATTTTTACATATTTCTCTATAATTTAATTAAAGTGCACTTGTATTTTAATGAGGCAAAGGTATATGTGACTTAAAGTTAAAAAAACAAAAAACACAAATAACCTTCTATATCTTTATGTCTCACGCAACTGAAAGGGTAAACACTTTTAATGTTATAATCATCAAGCTCTGTGCTCTAAATAGCTAATTCTAAATTTGGTTTCATAAGTGTGTTGTTCATGTCTGTAACTCTCAGTAATTATTTGAAAATCAACATGTTAGGTTGTTGCCTGGGGTCCAATGCAGTCACCATCCAAGTGCCCTTAAACTAAAATATAAGCTACAACTTAACTTCTGAGCATCGGTCCTGCTGGCCTCCCAACAGCTGCCCCTGTGACCCAGACAAGTGCTTCGGATGTGGCTTCTCATCAAAATGTGCCATCTCAGCCCAAACCACCTCATCAATAAGCTAATGCTGTGAATCAATGAGAAAGATTTGCAGGAGATCTTAATTAAAGAAACAACCGCTAATACAAATTACGTTTCCAATGTATTGATGGAGTGCAGGGGTGCTGCTGGACGGCATGGGCAGTCATCAGTGGGCAGGGACCCAGTCTCTTCCTCGCCTCCTGGTGTTCGCTCCCAGACAGACAAGAGAATGTTTAGGGGATCAGGGTGAGCTCAGATACACATTCATAGGAGGGCAGAGTCTCTGGTAAATTTATTATTATTGATAGAATCTTTATCTTTTCCCTGTTAAGGTGTTGCTCAATGACTTAGAATCTTCTTTCCCTTCTTTTCAAAACTCAGACATTAATATAGACTTTCTTATCTACCAAAATAGCCAAATAATAAAGCAAGTTTCAGGTTTGACTTGAAAAAGCTCATTTTAGTCCTCTTAGCATTATGCGATAATAGCTTTCTTAATGAACCAAACAAATGTGTCATTAAGAAGCTTCATAAACCTTTGCTGTTCATACGAGAGCCTGTTCTAAGCTGTACCTGCCCATCAAGTGAGAAAGATGCACCATCTCAGAGGAAAGATTTAAAAATTGACCGGCTACAGATTAAAAAGGGGTGAGAAGTGGGCTGAGAGGGAAAAGGGGAGGCACCCAGACGGAGGTGGGGGGAGATGAGGGAGGGAAGGAAAAGAGGCAGATAGGGCAGGAAGCCCTCTGTCCTTTGGCAGGACGCAACTGCCATTCCAAGTTGATAGCCAGAGTCCCCGAGCGGTTTCCTCCGAGACGTGGCTTAAAGAGGCGTCCATCTGTGCTGTCAGCAGTATTCAGCGGAGAGCTAATGGACCTTCAAAGATCAATATGCAAACCTGCACATTGTCAAGTCTTAAAACCCACTCCTCCAACAGTCTCTGCTGGCCAGAAGGAGCAGCTGATGTTAAATAACCCATTTCAAACCACCTCTCAGACAGGCACAGATGCTGTGGAGAGATGGGTATCTCTCTTCCCCCTGGTTCTTCAACTGTGGGAGAAGACGTTCTTCCCCTGGAAGTGGAGGGGACTCAGAAGGGCAGTGCGGTGGCTGCCAGGCCATGCTATCTTTTTTCCTCGTCAGGGTTGTACCAAAGTCAAGACATCCTCCCCCAGCAGCACAGTCATGGAGAGCTGTGTAGGAATAAGTGCTGGAAATGCAGGTCCGAGCTGAGGCTGGTCCAGCCGCTCCGAGGCATCGCTGTTGTCTGAACGAGGGAGTTAGGAACCCTCTAAATAGAGCAAGAGTTTAGAAAAACATTTTCAGTTTGTAGGAAAGTCACCATGACTTAGAAGATGTTAATGAGAGCATAAGTCTGATAATCAATTAAATCATCTTGACCTTGGGTGGGACAGAGACAGTAGGAAAAATTTAGGATATATGTGTGTGACATTACACAGACGTTAAGTGTGTGCACTCAGGTACCTTTGCCACTGGTTATATTTGAGTGCCTAAGTGACCTTGTTGGGAAAATTGTGTGCGACAGTGATCTATCTCTGCCCATCCACAGACTGGTAAGGAGGGAATGGGGAAGGAAGGTACATTCAGTCCTATCTTCCCCTCCTTTCTTCCTCAAGGAATTAAAGGAAAATGAATATGAGGTTAGGAGTATAGCAACCATTCACGTACTCTGTTGTTAATTCACATTGGGCTGAAGTTCATTTCTGTATTTGATAGAAAAATAGAAGGACTGCTGAGCATTCTCCCTGTGGCTTATGTTGCGAGTTTGCTCTGCAGATGAGAAGTCCAGGGTGGGCGTTCACAGCTGTCTGTAAAGCCAAGCACACACCAGGGCACATCTCCCTGTAGACTTAGAGCTGGAGGGTGCACTCTACCTGTGTGGTGAACTGGAAGGAGAAAATTCTGTCTCTAAGGAAATCTGGATACGTTTTGTACACGTATGAAACATGCGCTATATATTTAAAGATTGAAAACGCTCAGCGGATCTCCTCTTGAGTCACGAGATTTAGATCCAAGTCATATATGCCGCGTATCAGTGGCCGTCTTAGCGGTATGCACGAGCTATTGCCACCTAATACCCTAATAATGTTAACACATTATTAGTCAATATTTTCATCAATGACACACTATTGTGTTATTAATGAACACATTAATAATAATAACACATGAACATTCAGGGTAAATCTATAGCCATTGCCAGCTGGCGTTTCCCATGCCTGGGAGTGGTATGCATGCATGAATGCTCTCTTATCCAAAGCCTGTGGGCAGGAGGGATTGAGTATTTGAAGATGGAGATTTGGAACTGGTTCAGTCATGTCAAGAGACCTTATTATTCTATCATTTCCTTTTATAGGTTATCATACTCCCTTCAATATGACATTTGGGTACACTGGTGGCAAATTTCTAGTGTGAATATATACATTTCAACCTGTTAGGCTCAGAACTGAGGCAGGGATGTGTTTGATAAACACGTCGTGTCTCCAGGGTGAGTGCGTGCCTGTGCAGTTGTTCAGTCCTGTTGGACTCTTGGTGATCCCATGAGCTGTAGCCCACTGTAAGCTGCTCTGTCCATGAGATTCTCCAGCAAGACTACTGGAGCGGGTTGCCAAATCCTCCTCCAGGGTGACTCCATGGAAGCCCCCAGTAATCACAGAGCTTGAGGCTCACAACATCTGACCACTCATCTCCTTTCTATCGCAGCTCTTCCTTGTTTTCAGCCCATGGTGACATAGTCTGGATGTGACGACAAGGGCAGATGCACCCGAGAGGGATGCCTCTGTTCCTTCCTTACTAACCCTCAGGTCGCAGACCTCTCAACCCAGAGGGAGGGACTGTAAAAGAGCATGTGGCATTCAGGAGTTAAACTGCTTAACGTGAATAACAGCTCTGGTGGTTTAGACGCTGTGTCGTATCCAACTCTAGCAACCCCATGGACTGTAACCTGCTAGGCTCCTCTGTCCATGGGATTCTCCAGGCAAGAATACTGGAAGGGGTTGCCATTTCCTTCTCCAGAGGATCTTTCTGACTCGGGGATTGAACCCAGGTCTCCTGCATTGAAGGTGGATTCTTTACCGACTCAGCTACAAGGGAAGTCCAATAACAGCTAAAATCACACCTAAACTTCTGCCCAAATTTCAAATTTAGAAATGCCATTTCATGGGTAGATGTTTCCTGCTAGATATGGCAGCTTTCGATTTATCAGCATCATTTTTGTTGCTTTCAACATTCAGTTTGAATAAGCATCTCCAAAGAGGGAAATTGAGCAGAAGAAATAAACGTTCACTGATCCCTGAAAGCAAGTCTTCAGCCTGTGGATGAGGCAAGCAGACCAAGCTGATCAGGACGTTTCTAGTGTCCAGAGTGAGGAGTCTTGGGAAAGTAAAAATTGAGCCCTGTCCTCACCTGCAGCTCTGCTACAGACATGCAATGTGGAGTTGAACACGTCATTTTATTTCTTACAGCCCGAGTATCCCACCATTTAAAACGTTCATAGTGGTAATAATCTCTATCAGCATGTTCCATAAAGAAAATATATTTACTCTTATATTAGTACATAATTAATAGCTGCAATTTATGTGCGTATATACATAAATACACACATATCACGTTGAGCTTTTCATAAGAAACATATCATTTAAATGCAAATTGCTATTACTGTTTTGTAAATAATTCAAGAATGAATAATGCCTGTCATAGGAAAAATATATGTGTGTGTGTGTGTGTGTGTGTGTGTGTGTGTATATATATATATATGTTTATCTCCCTTAATGTATTTTGTAACCTGTAATAATTAAGGTGTGTATGTAATTTGTGTTTACATTGGATAGTTCTTTTCCTTATGATTTCTGTTATTAAATACAAACTGTAATTTGGTATGGGATAATTGGATGGTAATTTATTTCAGACCACTTGAGTCCTAGAAGTACAGCAAAAGAGACCAGCTGCAGGTTCTGGATGAAACAGCAAACAAGCAATGGGCTGACAGCACGTGGAGAGCCTGCTGCATGCAATCCATCTTATGAGGGGCTGAAGAGTATCATGTATGTTTTCCAAACCTCAGCTCTCTGAGGGTGTCCTGCCTGGAGTGATTGCCCCATGGTTTTGTGCTGAGGGCAGAGAGCATCAAGCAAGGGAGTCTGAGATCTGTCTCCACTACTGCAGGGTGGATCATGTTATCAGGAGTAGAAGTGACCAATAAATCAATCACCGATCAATAAACAAATACAGAGAAACTCACCGTCAGATTCATTTATAAAACGCCATATAACTAGCTTGACTACTCACCCATGGCAGAAATAAATACCTAGAAGTCATGCTAAAATGGCTGTATTGACAAGGAGATTTAACTCTTGTGAAAACCCAGTGGAAAACGCCGGCAGGCCAGTGACAGAGTTGGTCCTTATTCATCAAACCTGCTTCCTTCAATGGGAGCCTGATGGACCCATATTCGTTCTGAATCCACACAGAGACGTCCAGGCCATCGCGGTGTTCTGTGCAGGAATACGTGTTTTGTACCCTCGCTTTTCTTCCCATAAGAGGACGACCCCCAGGCAGAGTTCTCAGGGGGTGTGGCAAGCGCATTCTTGGGAGAATGTGAGCATCTCTGGAGGATTCAAGAATTCTTTCTCAAAGGACTCACCCACATGCACACACACATCTCAGAGACTCAGATACGCCTCGGGACACCGCACCATCACCGAGAGCCGTCAACATTTTGCACCAGGGGACGGCAGCGTCTTCATGTGTATCTGGTCAGTGCCTGAGCAGGGGCCCTTGAGACCCAGCACCCAGGGCCTGGAGCCTGCCCGGCCTCCTCCGGGGACCTAAGCACAGTTGTGATGCTGCGACAGCAAGCAAACATGGCCCTGCGTGGACGCAGCCCTCCGGGACTCGCGACAGGGTTAGTTCCCCATGAGTCCTAGGATCACGTCGATTTCAGGGGATGAAACCAACACAGAGGTTAAGGGCCAAGGTCAAGGTCAAGGTCACTGAGGGCATCCTGCAGCTGACTGTGGGGCACGTAAAGGGGAAGTGTGAAAGTGAAAGTTGTTCTCTCGTGTCCGACTCTTTGCGACCCCCTGGAGTATCCAGTCCATGGGATTCTCCAGGCGAGAATACTGGAGTGGGTAGCTGTTCCCTTCTCCAAGGGATCTTCCCCACCCAGGGATCAAACCCGGGTCTCCTGCATTGCAGGCCAGTTGTTTACCAACTGAGCTATTGGGGAAGCCCAAGAATACTGGAGTGGGTAGCCTGTCTCTTCCTCAGGGGAACATCCTGACCCAGGAATGGAAGCCAGGTCTCCTGCATTGCAGGCAGATTCTTTACCAGCTGAGCCACAAGGGAAGGGTCACACAATGATTTCTGAAAAGGGGAACTCCGTTACGAATTCAGTGGATTCACCATAGTTTTTTAAGGAGCCTGAAAAAATACTAAAAATATTGTATAAGTTGTTGATTCAGATAAAATGCACACTGGCACACAAATCACACACACACACACAATTCCCCCAATATAACAGAAAGTTATTTTTCAACCTCTCTTCACCATTATTTCCATTGGCAAAGGCAAACAAAGAGATCGTGCTGGTCAGCCAGTGTCTGAAAATGTATTTCTACCCTTTGTGTATAGTTTACGCATCTGAAAAGAGGGTTCAAGGGTGTCTTCAGTGGTTTTATTTTGTGAATAAAATTTATAATTGAACACCACGAATGAAGATTTCTTAAATACCAATGTATTATCTACTCATTTTCAAGGAAAGGTATGGACAGTGAGATTTCCAAAGGAAACTTCCTCTCATGGCGCTGCCAAGGGGTCCACGTGTGACCAAGCACTGGGCCTGGAGCCCAGGCCAGCACTGCACGCTCTGGACGAGGCGGCTGAGGGCTGAGATGTTCCCGAGCCAGCGGGCGGCAGGGGCAGCTCCCGGCCCAGGCTCGTGTGCCTCCAAAAGCAGTCCCAGCTTTCACTAAGAGGGCACCCTTCCCTGGCAGCATCTGAAGAACAGGGACCCCCCCTCTGCTGGGCCAGCGAGGCACGCGGGGAGGGAGTCACACCCGTGTTCTACAAGAACACGATCCCTCTTTTCATTCTCTGTGCGGTTGTTACAGCTTCTGCCTAGAGGAGAGACGGAGCGTTGGAGCGCTCCAGAGGGGAGAACCTCCGAGGTTTAGCCTCCGGTCCCCGCTGTTGGAACCCAGGTGCATTTTGCCAGGCATGTGCCACGGGGTTTCTCTGGCAGGCGTGGGTGACGGGGACAGAAAGAGCAGCAAGCCCGATCAGCTTTGAGCTCCAGCGGGAGGCAGACGTCCAGGGATCCCTTTCTCCATCTCACAGCGTCTTCCAGGCCAGCAGTGAGGGATGCACGGCTTCTGCTCAGAGACAGTCAGCATCTTCTTCCAAGGACACCCCGCAGGCGAGGGGGTGTGTCCATGGGACGCTGCGAGTGATGCTCCTGTGCTTCAGGAGGGAGGCCAGTTCCCTAGCAACACTCCTGACCACAGACGGCTGGCCACTGCTTTGGGGTAGGGGCCCGGATGGGTTAAATGAAGCTGTTATCCTGTTCTATCCGCCTCTTCCCACTCCTTCTCTACCCCATCTCATCTATTCTAATCTATTCTCTTCCTTTATAATGTTTGTTTTGATTTTACCTCCTTCCCATCCTTTGGTCTTTAAAATCACTACTAAAACCTCCACCACGGGCAGCAGAGATGAAGGCATTTGAATGAATCAGCTCCTGTTTACCCCGAGTGTGGAGGGCTGGGGAGGACTAGCGTACCCCGGGACGCTTCCCTGTCTGTATTCACTTTTCCTGTCCACGTGGCCTGGATGCTCATCCCCACAGTGGGGGTGGTGCTCTGTCCAGCTGTGTCCAGGAGTGAGGGGTCATTTGATGACCTTCACAGTTCAACAAGCTGGGCCCTTCTGAGAATACAGCACCTTCAGACCCCTCATATTTCATAACCGCTTTTCTGATGCCTTTTCCTGCAGGCTGTGTTTTCTATACTTAGTGTGTTAGAGTGGGGTGTGCGCCTAATAAAGGTGACCATCTCCATAAAGAATAAATCATTCTTTGTAAACTACACACAAGATCATGTCATCTAATGAGACAGTTCCCTTTACTACACACTGACCATTGGACCAGTTCTGGGCAAAAATTGACATAAGGGAAGGGAAGGAAGGGGTGGTGGTGGAATTGTTCACACTGATGGGGAAAGTGTCCCAAATCTGTGTGATTTTTCATGAATTTTGGTATCTCTGCTCATAGATTTTATGACTGAATTTCAAGAGAGAGAGAGCAGTGTATCTTATTTCAATGTTCAGACTGAGAAGTGCTCCAAAATCTGTTCCTCTCTCAATCAAAATCACATCATTTGTTATTTTTCAGTCACTCAGTCGTGTCTGATTCTCTGTGACCCCATGGACTGCGGGGGTCCCCAGTCCTTGTCTGGGGAAGCACCCCAGGCTTCCTTGTCCTTCACTGTCCTCCCGGAGTGTGCTCACGTTCATCTTCATTGAATCGGTGCTGGTATCCAACCACCTCATCCTCTGTCATCTCTTTCTCCTCCCGCCTTCAATCTTTCCCAGCATCAGGGTCTTTTCCAATGAGTCAGTTCTTCACATCAGGTGGCCAAAGTATTGGAGTTTCAGCATCAGTCCCTCCAATGAATATTCAGGACTGATCTCCTTTAGGATGGACTGGTTTGATCTCCTTGCAGTCCAAGGGCCTCTCAAGAGTCTTCTCCAGCACCACAATTCGAAAGCACAAATTCTTTGGCGCTCAGCCCTCTTATATTTAAAGGGATGCTGTAATTAAACACAGATATGCAAAGGGTAGCAAAATGACAGGCGACAAAAGCAACGTGTCTGTCTTAAGTGGTTGTCCTTTGAAATAAAACATCTAGGATCCATATCTGTGATGAGGAATCTTCCAGCAGTGTTTTAAAAAAGTGTTTTCTCCAGCTGAAGATTGTAACCTCCCTGTAACCAGGGCTCAGGGTTTGGTCTATCCTGGCGTGAGACGAGTAGCAGCTTCTCCATATTATTAGATGAGTGGTTGAACAAAGCGTGGGGGTGTGAGGAGAGACCCCCACCCCATGCTTCCAGAAAAAGCGGGGCATGCGGTGACCTGGTGTTAGCGTTTCACAAGCTATTTCCTGTGTGATGTTTTCATTAGTCGCTGTTCCACGTTTCTCCCAGTCAGAATCCACACATGTGTTTCTGGGGGTTGTAAACAGATGGGATGAAGATGAAGATATTTAAAATGATCAGAAAAACCTCTTCTCTCTCCCAGAAGGCTATGAATAGAGGGTAAAAGCCATTTTTTGTATCTTTGATTTAACTCTCTAGAGAAAGGAGGAAAAAAAGTCTCCAAATATTTCCCACATCTTCTTAGAGAAAACTCGTCACACTTTTGCCAACACCGATATTAAATTCAGACTCGTTTCCTTGGCAAAAGCTGCTAGAAACTTCCTCAGGAAATCATTCCCATAGACGCCCCACTGTAGAATAAAATATGGGAAACTCCGCAACACTGCGAACAGAAAGAGTCCTCTAGTAGTTTCCAGGGACAGGCAGGAGGGCTGGTTCAAGGGAGAAACCAACAGGAGAGGAGATGGGGCAGCCGGGGCTCACCCCGAACCCCTGGGCCTGTCTGCACATCTTTTCTTGAGAATCTAGTGAATTCCACCAACAGCAAACTGGAACCAGGTCGCCGCCAGAAGCTGCGTCCACTGAAGACGTCTTCACACCAAAAACTCCAGCCGCCGTGCCTGAGGCGTGTGTGTGAACAGGGCCCCCGTCCCGAGAAGAACAGAACTTCACTACACTTGTGGCTTTGGGGGAAATATTGGCTGGAACAGGACCTGCTTCTCATCAGCTTTGTTCTTCTGAGCTCTGGGTTTACCTGGGCCCTGAGCAGCAGCAGGTGGGACCTTGTGGATTTCAGTTCATCCTCTGATTCCCATCAGGCTCCTGAGAGTCAGGTTCGGGAGTGAAGCAGCGTGACTTCCAGGAGGTGTTCTGGGCCAACCAGACGGTCACTGTGTCATCAGGCACTGAGGCTTGGAGAGAGAGAGACCCAAGCCGTGAGCAGTTAGAACCAAATAGAGACTTGGATTCACTCCGATCTACAGCACGGTGCACGAAGGGCCCACACACACCACGCATCTTATTGTTCTCCTATCCAGAGTGAGCGACCTCGGACAACTTCCATAAGACAAGAGGCTCTGATATAACAACCACGACATCCACAAAGCTCCATCCTGGGTTTCAGCATGGGGAAGGCTGATGACAAAGCTGGGAAGTTCCCAAGTCCATGATTTTTAAAGTGGCCACGGAAACACGAGTGTCCCTTGCAGGAAGCAGCAGCACCTCCACCAGTGAGTAGCCACTTCAGACAAACGGGATGCCAGCAAACCCCTGGGCCGGGGCTTCCCCAGTGACTCAGCAGTGAAGAGTCTGCCTGCAACGCGGGACATCCGGGTTCGACCCCTGGGCCAGGAAGGTGCCCTGAGGCAGGGAATGGCAACTCACTCCAGGATTCTTGCCTGGAGAATCCCACGGACAGAGGAGCCTGGTGGAGTCAATAAGGCTCTTGCAAAGAGTCGGACATGACCGAGCAACTGAACACCCCCCCACGCACACGCACGCAACCGCCTGGTACAATCCTGATAAAACTCCAGGGACAGAACTCTGGGCCAGGCCAGGACAGACTTTTTTTTGCTTTATTTATTTATTTTTTTTTTCAGACAGCCAGATGATTCAAAATTAAGGCCATCCGACACTGGTGAGGAAGAAAAATGGTGCTATGTTTAACAGAAAGCACTTAAATGCCACACGTCTCAATAATGTAATATCTCCACAACTGTTTCTGTTTAAAGCTAATGAAAGTAAACATAAGACATCCCGTCCTTTCCTATCAAATTTATTACTTTGAGCGACAAAATGACAAAATGATTAGCAGTTAATAAGGCCTTGGCTTAAAAGATTGACTGACATTGCATTACTCATTTAATTTCCGCTTCTCTGAGCTTTTTTTTCCCTCTTCCTTCCAGCACGGAGGGAATTAATATTATCACATCAAAGGCTTTCCTTTAAATGGGGAGAAAAATCATTTAAAAGGACACAGGCTGTGATTATTCAAACTAGGTTATTTGCACCTTGTATATATAACAATATCATGGTACAACTTCATCTCACTCAAATTGCTGTCAGTCACTAATAGAAGAAATTTGCTCACATTTTATCAGCACCATTGTGTGGCGTCAGGTGGGGGAGGGGTCTGAAACTCAAATCTGATAAGAAGCATATGAACTGAGAGCCAGGCCTGGGCCACGTGACGGAAGACAGATTTCCAGACTAATGCTCAGTATGTAAATTCTCCTCCTGTCTGTCCCCCGCTCTGCCTCTCTCTGCTCTTTGTTTCTCCTCAGTCGCCCAGTTTTTCTTAAAGAACTGGACACCCAGAGATAAGTGGCAACCTCCATGGGATTCAGGATGCAGTTAGATGACGCAGCGTTAGCATTCTGCTTCCTTTCCCTCTGAGCCTTGGCAGACAAATTATACCAGGGCTGATTTAATGCCTAAAGACGTATGTCATCTTTCTAGACAATCGCTGTATCCGTGGGTGAAATTAGGAATGACCCAATCTTGGCCCAAGTACTGGTCACTGATCTACGAACATCTACGTCTTGATAGATGGAGGGACTATCTTCTCTAACTGCCACCGTGTTAGAGTGTGGAAGACTAACGGCTCACGTGTCAAAGCTTTATTCTTTCTTCCAAGGAAATGAGGGTAGGGAGCTGCTGACCAGTGTGCAGAGGACGCTGGGAGGGAGTGTAGGGAAGCTGACTCCCATGCGAGATGAAGCATTCATCCGCAAGGTCAAGAGGCAGGACTTGGTCCCCAAGCCTCTAGGGGGACTAAACCCCAGGGGTCCTGGGCAGGATGGGGGAGGGGGTGACAATCAAGTGAGACCGGAGCAGTGTCCCCAAGTCAAAAGGTTGGGAGAAAAGCCTTGGTAATTCAGGAAACTGCAGAGGGAAATTAGTCCACGCCCTGGCGAAAAGCAGTGTTGCAAACAGTGCCAGGGAGATCAATTCCCCCTGACCGCGCGGACACACCCACCACCGACAGGGCACTGCCGTGCTGGTTCATTAAACTGTCCGACTCCTAGGAGATTCTACAAATTTATAACACTTCCTGCGGATGCGGTCAAGTTCAACGGGCAGGAAAGGAATTATTCACGGATTACAATTTCAACAAGTTAGCATTTTTAACAAAAATTAAGACCACCGTAATTGTCTTTGGGATTGTAATACTAAATCACAGAAACGGACCAAAATTGCTTCCTTTCTGGTGCAGATCCCCATGCTTGATGGGAAGCATGTGGAGAAGGTGATGGGTCTTGCGCCAGCAGTAAGGTTTTAACCAGACAGTATTCAAATAATGTCTGAGAATGCGGTGGAATGCCTGCCATTACCAAGATGGTGGAGACAATCTTCCGAGTGGTTCTAGGTCTCAGTTTAAAAGGAGATGGATACATGCCCAGTATTAGAACTGCTGGATCATATGGTAATTCTGTTTTTAGCTTTCTGAGGAATCACCATATTATTCTCCATAGTGATACATAGATACAGTGGAATAAATTTATTACTCTGTCATAAAAAAATGCAAGTGCTATTTGCAGTGACATGGGTGGAGCTAGAGATTATTATACTAAACGAAGCAAGTCAGATGAGAAAGACACTTATCATACGATGTCACCTATGTGTGGAATATAAAATATGACACAATGAGCATGTAACAAAGCAACCTCACAGGCAGAGAGAACAGACTTGTGGTCATCAAGAAAGAGGAGAGTGAGGGGACCACTGGAGGTACGGGTTAGCGGATGCAAACTAATATACGTAGGATGGACGAACAATAAGGCCCCGCTGTACACACAGGGGACTATATCCAGTATCTTGTGATAAATCATTCATAAATGAATGTGAAAAAGACTATATACACATATGTGGAAAACTGAATCACTTTACCATACAGCAGAAATTAACACAAGGTTGCAAATCAACTGTATTGCAATAAAAATTAATAAAAGAGATGGAATTGTGGTTTAATTGGATTTTAAAGCTAAAACAAGATTTCCTTACGCTCTCCTGATTTACTACTATCTCTTGAAAGTCGAAAAATATCACCTTCCCATGGGAACATGTATTTTCCTTCATGGATCTACCTTCTTTAAGTCTGGGACCACTCTCCCAGGATGTATAAGCTCCAAGTAATGATGCTCTTTAAAGGAACACAGCAATTTGTTTAAATATTCTCCTGGCAAGCCCATGTCTTGCTCCAGGGTCTTCTACAGTGATTTTCCTTGTTAAACACAGGTACTTAACAGGACATCGATAGTCAATCTAGTTTGAGATCCACTCCAGGAGTCATAGGAGAAAGAGGAGACTCTCAGCTCATAAATATTCTGTTCCTGACAATATCCAAAATATATGAGAAACATCTATGATTCAATAGAAAAAAGGTTAAGGTTAAAAGGTTAAAGTGCTCAGATTGAGCAACTAACTCGTGTCTGACTCTTTGTGACCCTATGGACAGTAGCCCACCAGGCTCCTCTGTTCATGGAATTTTCCAGCCAAGGATACTAGAGTGGGTTGCCATTTCCTATTCCAGGGGATCTTCTTGACCCAGGGATCAAATCTATGTCTCCTGCATTGCAGGAAGATTCTTTTCTGTCTGAGCCACCAGAAAGTGAAAGTGAAAGTCTCTCAGTTGTGTCTGACTCTTTGCAAACCTGTGGACTATACAGTCCATGGAATTCTCCAGGCCAGAATCCTGAAGTGGGTAGCCTTTCCCTTCTCCAGGGGATCTTCCCAACCCAGGGATCGAACTCAGGCCTCCTGCATTATAGGCAGACTCTTTATCAGTTGAGCCACAAGGGAAGCCCAAGAATACTGGTGTGGGTAGCCTATCCCTTCTCCAGCAGATCTTCCTGACCCAAGAATCGAACTTGCATTATAGGTGGATTCTTTACCAACTGAGCTATTAGGGAAGCCAAGCCACAGGGGAAACCCATACCTCAATAGGGAAAAAAAAAAAAAAGTAACCCAGTTAAAAGACCTGAATAGGTTTCTCCAAAGAAGGCATACAAATGGCTAGAGGTACATGAAAAAGTGTTCAATATCACTAACCATCTGGAAAATGAAAGTCAAAACCACAGTGAGATATCAGCTCACAGCACTTACAGTGGTCATTATTGGGAAGAAAGGATAGCAAAATTCGATGAGGATGTGGAGAAAAAGGAACTCTTAAACACTACTGGTGAAAATGTAAACTTGTACATAGTATGGGAAATCCTATGGAGCTTCCTCAAGAAGTTAACATTGAAGCTATATATGATCCTGCACATCCAGAGGGATATTTACCCAAATAATTACAATCGGGCCCTTGAAGAGATAAATATACTCCCATGTTCATTGCAGCATTATTCATAATAATGTAATAACTTGGAAACAACATAAACGTCCATCAACGGATGAATAAAGAAAATGTGAAAAAAAAAAAAGAAAATGTGGCGTGTTTGTGCAGTGGAATATTATTTGTCTTCAAACAGGAAAATGCAAGGATACAGATGGTCCTGGAGGACATTACAGTAAATGAAATAAACTGGTTCCAGAGGAATAGATACTGATTCTGCTTACATATGGATTCCAAAATAGTCAGACTCAGAAGCTGAGAGCAGGATCCTGACTGCCAGGGTCTGCTGGAGGGGAGCATGGGCTGCTGGTGTTTGGAGAGTATCCACTCCTGTTACGCAAGGTGATGAGGGTCTAGAGATCTTCTGTACCTTGCACGGCCAGTAGTCAACACCACCGTGTTACACAGCTGCCTTTGTGAAGATGGTAGATCTGTTAGCCTGCTTGCCACAAGAAACAGAGTAGACAAGAATGACTAAGGGAAACACAGCAACTTTTGGAGGAGATGACTATTTTTATTATCTTGATTGTGGTGACAGTTTCAGGGGTGTGTGCAAATGTCCAAAGTCATCATCTTGTATATTTTAAATATGTGGAGTGTTTCATGTGTTTATTAGACCTCAATAAAGCTGTTAAATCCCCTTCATGGATCACAGCTTGTCGTGGCAAAGGGCCTTGCATAACTCAACAAAGCTATGAGCCAGGCCATGCAGGGCCATGTTAAGGACCTAACAAAGCAGAAGAGATTAAGAAGAGGTGGCAAGAATACACAGAAGAACTGTACAAGAAAAGTCTTAATGACCCAGATAACCACAGTGATGTGGCCACTCACCTAGAGCCTGACCTCCTAGAGTCTGAAGTCAAGTGGGATTTAGGCAGCATTACTAAGAACAAAAATAGTGGGGGTGATGGAATTCCAGCTAAGCTATTTAAAATCCTGAAAAGACGATATTGTTAGGGTGCTGCACTCAACATGTCAGCAAATTTGGAAAACTCAGCAGTGGCCACAGGACTTGAAAAGGTCAGTTTTCCTTCCAATTCCAAAGAAAGGCAATACCAGAGAATGTACAAACCACTGTACAATTGCGCTGATTCCACATGCCAGCAAGGTTATGCTCAAAATCCTTCAAGCGAGGCTTCATCACTACGTGAACTGAGAACTTCTAGATGTACAAGTTGGGTTTACAAAAGGCAGAGGAACCAGAGAGAAAGTTGCCAACAATCACTGGATCATGGAGAAAGCAAGGGAGTTCCAGAAAAACAACTACTTCTGCTTCACTGAGTGCTCTAAATCCTCTGACTGTGTCGATCACAACAAACTGGAAAATTCTTAAAGAGTTGGGAATACCAGACCACCTTATCTGTCTCCTGAGAAACCTGTATGTGGGATAAAAAGCAGTAGCTAGAAACAGACATGGAACAACTGGCTGGTTAAAAACTGGGAAGGCGGGATGGCAAGGCAGCATACTTCACTCGGCTTGTTTAACTTGTATGCGGAGCCGATGTGTCAGTCACTCAGTCGTGTCCGGCTCTTTGCGGCGCCACAGACTGTAGCCACGTGCAGAGCACACCACGTGAAATGCCAGGCTGGATGAATCCCAAGCTGAAATCAAGATTTCTGGGAGAAATATCAACAGCCTCAGATATACAGATGATACCACTCTAACGGTAGAAAGTGAAGAGGAACTAAAGAGCCTCTTGATGAAGGTGAAAGAGGAAAGTGAAAAAGCTGGCTTAAAACTCAACATTCAAAAAACTAGTATTATGGCATCTGGTCCTATCACTTCATGGCAAATAGAAGGGGAGAAAGTGGAAACGGTGACAGACTTTCTTTTCTTGGGCTCCAAAATCACTGCAGATGGTGACTGCAGCCATAAAATTAAAAGATGCTTGCTCTTTGGGAGGAAAGCTATGACAAACCTAGACAGCATATTAAAAAGCAGAGACATCACTTTGCCGATAAAGATCCAGATAGTCAAAGCTATGTTTTTTCCACTAGTCATGTAAGGATGTGAGAGTTGGATCATAAAGAAGGTTGGTTGCTGAAAAATTGATGCTTTCAAATTGTGGTGTTGGAGAAGACTCTTGAGAGACCCTTGGACTGCAAGGAGATCAAACCAGTCAATCTTAAAGGAAATCAACCATGAATACTCTTGGAAGGGCTGATGCTGAAGCTGAAGCTCCAATACTTTGGCCATGTCATATTCGTGCTAAGTCACTTCGGTCATGTCCAACTTTTTATGACTCCATGGACTGCAGTCCAACAGGCTCCTCTGTTTATGGGCTTCTCCAGGCAAGAATACTGGAGTGGGCTGCCATTTCCTTCCCCAGGGGATCTTCCCGACCCAGGAATCAAACCCACCTCTCTTATGGGTCCTGCATTTGCAGGCATGTTCTTTACCACTGGTGCCACAAAGAGCTGACTCGTTGGAAAAGACATTGATGCTGAGAAAGACCGAAGGCAAAAGGAGAAGAGGGCAGCAGGTGATGAGATGGTTAGACAGCATCACCAACTCAATGGACATGAGTTTACACAAACCCCAGGAAGTAGCTGAGGACAGCGTAGCCTGGCGTGCTGGAGCTGATGGAGTCGTGAGGAGTCTGACATGTTGTTATTGACTAAACAACAACAGCAGCAACAAAGCTATTACATAGAACAAACCTCTTAAATTCACTCGTGGTTCACGAAGTTATAGTGATGCTTGAAGTTGCTACCGTGTCTGTTTCAAAGGCAATCATTTTTTGAGAATCAATAATTCATAATTTTAATTATAATAATTTTTAAAATGTTTAATTTAATCACCATGAAAAACATATTATCCAAGCATATATATATATATATATATATATATATATACACACACACACACACACACACACACACTTTAAAAGTACACCTAAAATCTTGAAAAAATATTGGCTTAGCTTTTATTCCTTAAGATTTCAGACACCCGTATTGACACCTATTAACTATAACATAAATCTTGCATTCTCTATTGATTTTTAGTAAGTTCTGTGTTATTCAAGAAACCAGATATCTGCAAGCCTCCCACCTGTTACAATAGCAACTTGAAGTCCATGCCCAATGTCCGCGTGCAATTTTATAAGGCACAGACAATGAAGCAATCATGTTTCATGGATAAGAAGAAATAAATGAAAATATAGCATTCGCATTTTGAATAAAAGGAGTGAAACCTCTTCCACTGATCAAGTCTTAAGGGCACAGGGGACACTGCCCGTGGTCCCGGGGGGCAGCAGTGGAGGCCGTCCCCCTTCCCACCCCCACCCGACCCCCGCTCAGACCGAGGGCATCGCTCCTGGAGACTGGGAGCAGTTCTCAGGCTGTGAACACCTGGGGCAGATGGCCCTTCTGCCAAACTCTGAAGAGCAGGAGTTCAAAGATAAAGCTGTGAAAGGGAAGACAGGTGCAGGAGAGAGATTCCTGGAGGCCGTCCTGGAGTGTGGTCTATAAAGGAGGAATGTGAAGTGAGGAAGGCCCTAATAAAGGAAAAATTAGTGAAGATCTTCTAGCCATCAACTTGACCTTGCGTGTGGTTCATCAAGTCGGCTGGGAGGGCAAAACAATGTGACCGGAAACACTCTCTTCCAGAGACTAGAGGCTGGAAAGTCTGATGGGCGAGGTTATCGTCAGGGGTGATAAATCACACACTGCCACCCTTTGCTTAGTGTTTAAAATATTGTTTAAATGAGTGATGTTTGTAGCTGCCATGTTAATAGGCCTTCAGGGAATACGTGGCAGAAGATTAAAAAGAACACGGATTCATAAAGAAAGCAAATAATGAGAGAGGGGGTTAATATCTCACGTAATAATTTCTCCACCTTTCTGGATAGGTCACCTGTTCTAGAAACTCACACCCAGTAACCATAAATCTCCTGGCCTGAGTCATGATAATGGCATGAGACAGGAGGTAACAATTGCTGAACAAGTGAAAAATAGGAGGAAAAAAAAAAGGTTTTTTGCCAATTAAACACCCCCAGCTTTTTGAGCGTCACCATAAACGGCACTGGAAACCATTGAGAGTTACCGTGGCCTAGATCTGTTTCCTGGGAGTATCACAAAAGTGTTGATCAAGGATTTTTTTCACTTGAGCCATTTCCGCGAGACGCGCTCCCCCTCTTCCATTAGCTGATTTGCTCTCGCTGCCGCCCGGCAAATGCTGACCAGCGTGCTCCAACCACACAAAGTGGGCTGGTTGTCCTGCAGCCTCGAGAGTTCCCCCCGGACCCTCGGGCATTTCTCAGTCTTTTAAGCTGTCGTGTGTGGTCCCTGGGCATCCAATCTGTTAAATGAATTAGCCCTCGACTGTTCCGTGAAGCCTGCCTGCGCGGCTCTGGCATTTTCTAGCCCGGTCCCCATCCATTACCGAGGCGCGGCAAATCTTCGCGCCGTAAATCATCGGGACACGGCGCCCTTTCTCCCTCCCAGGCCCGGCAGTCCCCCAGCTTCCCTGCATTTATGTCAGCGCAGCCCTCGAGGAGGCTGTCTGAGGGTCCGTGCTGAGTTTGGGTTTAACTGAATTAATCACGCGTTTCCTTTTTCTCTGCATCTCAGACAGACCTTAGATGCAGAAAGTCTTTACAAGTAGCCTTAAGCTCTAGTATTGGATATTTCAAATACAAGTCCAAAGCCCATAAATGTGTGATGACAACATCTCACAACAATAAGGGATGCGTTTATTCTCGTCACTCACGAGCTGGATGTGCAAAGGCAGGTGTGAAAATAGAAACAGAGAAGATACCAATGAAGGGGTTCTGGTCCCAGATGTGCGGAGAGCTGGCTCACCGGCCTCCGCCTCCGCCTCTGTCCCATCTACAGACTCCAGAGTTGTTCAGTTTGTGACTCCATCGTCACTCTATGAGCACTCTCATGCCCACCCACGGGCACGCTCTGACCCACTGTGCTGCAGATATAAACTCCTTTCATTCTGCTTCATTCTGGGCCAGTCTCTGCTCCTGGAACTTGATTCACTAACCTGGGCTTCCTGCTTGTAAGCCCCAGTCCCCCACCCCTGAGGCAGGCACGCCTATTCTGCACATTTTACAGATGGCAACGCTAAGGCTAGGAGGGGGTCTGAGGCTGATTCAAGGGCTGGAGCGGAAGCCTGTCCTGCAGCTGGTTACAGAGGCTCCGCTATAAACCCTGTTTACACAGAGACGATGCCAGAACGAGTCACACATGGAATGACAACCCAGCGAGTTGCCTTGATGCATCTGTGTTGTTTATAGATGTATCTCTTCACTACCTGTAGCTTCATTCAGGTTCCAAATACTTTGGTTGTAATCTGGATACTATATATCCTTTTCATTTTGTGTTCATTCATTCGATTGCCATGCATCAATCAGTAATAAGGCCTCAGTTGAGAATATGGAATGGAAAGAACATAAGTTACCCTAAATACACAGGTACCACCCCTCTGTAGCATGACGTGGGGGAATGTAGGGTCCTGAGGTTCAGTGCAGGATGGCTTGCGGCAGGGGTGGGGGTTGGGGGGCCGTGTCCCCCCTGGGCTGGGGAACCTTGCTCTTGCTTGAAGCAGCAGAAGGAAGCAAGGTTTAGAGAGCCGTGTGAGCCCCAGGAGCGAGACCAGACAGAGCTGTGAAGCCAAGTAATTCACTGCGGCAAGATTCCAATGCTACTCTGTGGGGCGTGATACTTACACAACCTTTAAAGAAAATATCTATTATGCGTGAAAGAGCCCGTAGGAGGGTCTCTGAAGCTTCCAGGTCAACCAGCCAGGAGCTGCCCTGAAGTAAGAGGGGTGGGGCTGCTGATGGAGAAGGAGGGGGCAGGACAGGGAGCTTGCCGAGACGGGGAGCCCAGACCCCACACTGTCCAAGGCGGGCTGCATGTGATCGGATGAAACTTCCCGAGAGAGTCCTCTGGGGACTCAGCAGTGTCTCCATGGAAGGCATACACACGTCACACACATGCACGAGTATACTCACGGGTTCACATGTGTGTGAGCGTACAGGCCAGCTGTGGACACACAAGGGCAAACACACGTGCATGCACACAGCGGCTCACACCCACACCACACAAGCGCCCGCACACGCAAACCCTCACAAGCTGGTCACACGGTGCCGGGGAAAATGCCCGAGGAGACTCGGAGCTGCTGTCATTCTGACGTCGAGAAGGTTACAAGTCCCTCCACTGCGGGTCGTCCCCAGGAAAGCGTTTTAGGAAAGAGAAGAAAGCAGGCTATGTGTGCTTCCCCACCTGCTTCCGGAGTGTCTTGTTCGCTTCATTCTGGGGGCAGCTGTCCGTCTCTGGTGCCTGTTCACCAACCCGACACCCCACAGCTCTGCAACTGGTCTCTTTTCTGTCATTTCCATTCGTGTGGAATTACTGTCCAACTTCAGATACCCAGGGCACATAAACCCTACAGCAACAAACCCCAGTAAATCGAGAAAAAGGAATGCCAGCTCCACTCCCACCTGGAAGGGCTTGCGTAATGCCGGGGCTCCGTGACTGCACCTTGTTTTAAATTCATATGTATTCACTCCATAAAAATAGTCTGTTTTATACTGATGAATTTATCAATAGAAAAAAAAAGATACTGCACCAAGATATAAAAAATTACCTGCCCAAATCATGATTTATGCCCATTTTGACGCTTCTCCTCTATTATTCATGTGCTCAGGACTTTTCCTTTCATCTTGACATTTACTTCACGTTGTAAAAATGGGCCCCTCTCTGCGATGTCTTCATCTGAGCCGCAGGTAGGCAGGAGCGGACTGAAGTCAGGGCTTCGAGTCTTGGCAGCGTCCGTGAGGACGCGGCCAGCCGTCACGCGGGCAGGTACCGGAGTCAGCTGAGCCCCGGCGAGGGCACGCATTCCCACGGAAGCCCCCCGCTCCGCGTGAAGAAATGACCCAGCTCTTTTCCTGATCGGAAACAGGGCTGTTTTCAGTTGACCGGAGCATGCTGGCGTGAAAGCTCAAAGGCAGTGTGAAGCCATTAATATTAAATTCGGAAGAATACATGATTTGAGCGCCGAAAAGGAGCTGGCACGAGGGGAAGAAGCAAACCAAACCTGGAGACGGCAGTACCTGTCCCGACTCCTGTTTTCCCACGTGACGCCAGGAAGCACAGAGGCGTTGAAAGCGCCCTCCCAGGGCGGGGCAGGGGTCGCGGGCAGGCCGCTGGGCTCCGCCCCGAGGGCGGGCAGTGCGGGGCGTGGCGGGAGGGCTGAGAAGGCGGCTCCTGGGACGTGGACGCGGCGGAGTCCGGCGGGGCCAGGCAGAGAAGCGCACGTTCCAAGCGCTGACGGCGCCGCCGTTCTGGGCACCGCAGGCCCTTCCGTCTGATCACAACCACAGCATCTTTCTTTCTTACCTGAGCCCTGTCACCTCATGTCTTTGGGTACCAAAGCCCACGTAAAACCTCCAACACGCTCGCCTTTGTACCTAGAAAAAGCTCAAGCCATGGGCTCCAGTGTGAAGGAAGCAGAACTTTCTGCAGACACTGCTCCCATCTGGAATCTTCTTTCCGAGGGGGAGGCAGAAACTTAAACCTGTATCAGATGCCATCGTCCCTGCTTTGCTGTCTGTGCTGAGGTTTACAGAGACCAAGGCGTGGGTGGTTATCTTGTCCTTAGTCTCTACCCCTCCCAGGATGGTGTCTGGGCGGGGGGGGGAAACTTGGTCCAAGCAGGTTGTTGTCACCTGCCCCTCCTGCGGTCCCCTCTCCAGATCTCATCCTGTGGCTCGGTCCTGGAGGACCCTCTCCGTATGTGGCTCAGCTCTGTAAAGAGCCCCATCCCTCCAGAATGAACTGTGACCAGGAAAGTGCCGGGCTCCATCCTGAGCTCTCTGAGGTCTTCTTCTTCTTGTTCAGTCTCTAAGTTGTGTCCGACTCCTTGCGACCCCAGGGACTGTAGCACACCAGGCTTCCCCATCCTTCACTATCTCCCAGAGTTTGCTCAAACTCATGTCCATTGAGTAGATGATGCCATCCAACCATCTCATCCTCTGTTGTCCCCTTCTCCTGCCTTCAATTTTTTCCAGCATCAGGGTCTTATCCAATGAGTTAATTCTTCTCATCAGGTGGTCACAGTATTGGAGTTTCAGCTTCAACATCAGTCCTTCTAATGAACACCCAGGACTGATTTCCTTTAGGGTGAACTGGTTGGATCTCCTTGCAGTCCAAGGGACTCTCAAGAGTCTTCTCCAATACCACCGTTCAAAAGCATCAGTTCTTTGGTGTTCAGGTTTCTTTTTGTCCAACTCTCACATCCATACATGACTACTGGAAAAACCATAGGTTTGACTATGAACCTTTGTTGGTAAAGTGATGTCTCTGCCTTTTAATATTCTGTCTAGGTTTGTCATAGCTTTTCTTCAAGAAGCAAACCTTTTAAAATTTCATGGCTGTGGTCACTGCAGTGATTTTTGGAGTGACCAATTACCCTACTATCCCATTCAGGGCTAGCTTTATTTTTTATTTGCATCTCCATTTACTTTATTTTGTTTTCCCAGATTTACTGAGGTATAATCAGTGTTTGGAAAACTCCACAGAATTCATGTAAACAGTTTTGTGAATTTGGATCCACCATCGTATCGCCATCATTGTACAAGGTAATGGACATATATCCACCCACTTCCAAATGTTTCCTTAAAGTCTCTTTGTTTTGTTTTATTAATATTTTGGGGGTAAGAGTAGATAACAGTAGATCTATGTGACAAACACATTGTAAGTGCAAGATACCTTATTGTTGGGCTTGCCTGGTGGCTCAGATCCAGGTTCTATCCCTGAGTCAGGAACATCTCCTGGAGAAGGGAGTGGCTACCCACTCTGGCATTGTTGCCTGGAGAACTCCATGGACGGAGGAGCCTTATGGGCTACAGTCCATGGGGTTGCAAAGAGTCAGACATGACTGAGCTTCTAGCACTTCCACTTTCCACTTGTTAATTGTGGGCAGAATGTTGTGGGCCGCCGTGTGGAGACAACACTCCTGTGTGCTTACGACTTTTACCCAGAGAGCGGCTCCCCTCCCGCGCGCCTCTCTCTCTGGCCCAGGCAACCGGCGCTCTTGTGTCTGCTTCCACACACTGGCCTACTTTTCAGCCAAGAGGAGTCACCCTCCGTTTGTCCTTCTGTGTCTGGCTTATTTCGCTGAGCGTGATGTCCTCCAGGTTCATCCACCTTGTTGCAAATGGCAGGTTTTCCATCTTTTTAAAGGTTAAATACCACACTGTTTGTAGAGAATGCAATTTTAAACCAAGTCCTCAAGATGCTGCCTGTCTTATGTTCTAGTGAGAGACTCAAGGTCACAGTGGCGGACGTAAGTACTGCAGGGTCACGTGATGATCGGCACAGTCTACAGGTAGACACAACTGTGTCAATCCATGGTCCAGCTTGGGAGCCAGGACGCCAAGAGGACTGCAGCTAAAAATAAAAGGAGATGATGATCAAACATGCATAAAATATAGACTGCTTTCAGGCCCAAATACTCACCGTTTTACTCTCTTAAGAAGCAGTTTTAGCCCCTGTTTTTTCTGTCCGGTGAACAATCTGGCCATTGCCTTCACAGGGCTGCCTACAGCCTCACTTGGCATGAACTTGGGGTACAGCAGCGCACCCCAGAACCCAGGAACTTCTCCCTTCTTGTCAATTGTTTTTTTAATAAAACACCAGTCCAGGTGCCACTTCAAAGTATTTTGTAGACATCATTTACTTCTACAATCAGTTGGCTTTAAGTAAGGAAACCAACCTTCCTCATGGGGCCTTATCCAATTCCTTGAAGGCTTTAAGAGAAAAGCTGAATTTACCTGAAGAAGAATGAATTCTTCCTCAAGACTGTCCTGTGGAAACCCTGCCTAAGCTTCTAGCCTGTGGGCTTGCCAGGCCCCATCACTGCAAAAGTCAAGTCCTTCACACGAATCTCTTGCTGTCTCCATCTTTGTCTCTGTCATCCGAATCCATATCTACATATATATCACCTATTTCTATATTTATCTCCATTTCCACTTTTATATCATCTGTGTCTACATCTACATCTATATGTGAATTGTGAAATACAATTCATAATTAATGGCAAGACAAGAAAAATGTAAACACGCAAACCTGTCTCTGCCCCTTGGCCTCCCGCCTCCCTGCACCATGCCCCGTCCGTCTGTATTAGGCATCGCCCACACTTACCCATCCGCAGAAATACCTGCTCAGCCATAAAGAACAGCGTCCTCCCAGCAACCCCAAGACAGTTCCTGAAAAGACAACATTTCTTCTTGATCTTGTGAGGGGCCACAACGACCCACCACCTTACCTCTAGATATCTGGACTGTGCCAACAATTTACATCATTTAATGCACAGCCACCTGTCTGAAAAAATCTATATCACTTTGCTTTGACCTCTGTTGGGCAAAAGACTTTACAGAATTTTCTGAGAGGCAGCTCCCTGATTATAATCATCAAATTGACTCCAATAAAATTTTCCACTTCTTTTTTAGATTGACTGATGAATTTTTCACCTACAGTGTCATCCACAGCACCTCTCTTTTTCTCTCTGTCTCTCTGTATATACCCGTGTTGTCTACATACCCACACACTTGTGTCTCACTCTACAGCTATATGTACACATGTTGCTGATTTTGTTTCTCTGAAGAGTCCTGCAAACACAGGGTCTATGACCTGGTTCTACTAAAGATCTAATCCAAACATTTCTGACCATAGGGAGCATCAAAAACTTAGGTCATCTTTTTTTTTTTTTTTCTTGGACATAGAGAGACTTCTTCTCTCCTTTTGCTCTATTTTTTTCATCAAAAAATTTTATGTGGCACTATATTGCTTTAGCATATATTATAAATAATAATGGGCTTCCCAGGTGGCACTAGTGAAAAGTACCCATCTGCCAATGCAGGAGACATAAGAGACACAGGTTTGATCCGTGGATCTGGAAGATCCATACTTAGCTGTGTAATATTTTCTGTATATCACACTACACTCTATTGCATTATACTGTGTTGGATGTGTGTGTGTGTGCCAACCGTCTCTGCCCACAAGAGGACTGGAAGGTGTAGGAGGGTTGGGTTTACCTATTATCTTCTCTGCCACGTCCCATCACCTAAACTCATTCTTGGCTCCTTGTAGCTGCTCAGTAAGTGTCTGGAAGCATGCAGATGAGAGTTCAACTCCATTCATGCACATTCATTTGAAGTGCAGACCACGTTGCACTGCATACACTGAAGGAGAAAACTCACAGCCCTTTGCCTAGTGTTATGAGCTGGCACCTTGCTGAGCAGTGAGAGTACGTCCATCGGCGCATTGATACAAACCAGCAGTGAAAGGGGCCGAAGAGGAGCCGCTCTGGGAGAAGGGTTTGATCTGCTGGGCTTTGCGCACGGCGAGCGGGACAAGCAGAGCATCTCACCACTCAGGGCCTTCCCCCCTGTGCAGGGCTGGGGTGGGGGCGCCAGCCCTGGTTCGGGAGCCTGGGTGAACCCAGGTCCTCCAGCTACAGCTGGGGGGCTCTCCTGCTCTATGCCTCTGCTCCCCTCCTAAAAGGGGGCAGGACACGGATGGACCTATGGATGATCATACTGAGTGAAGTGAGTCAGAGAAAGGCAAGTATCACGTGACAGCACGCATAGGTGGGGTCTAAAAAAGAAGGGAACAAAGGAACTGATTCACAAAACAGAAACAGACTCACTGACATAGAAAGCAAACTTATGTTTACAGAAGGGGAGGGGGAGAAGGATAAAGTAGGAGGTTGGGATTAACATACACATACTACTATGAATGAAATAAACCAGGACTAGTTGCACAGAGAACTCTACTCCATGTCTTGTAATAATAATAATAATCTACAATGGAAAAGGATATATATTTATATACACACACACACACACACACATATACAACTGAATCACTTTACCGTGCACCTGAAACTAATCCACCATTGTCAATCAACTATGCTCCAATAAATAAATAAATAAACACAATGGGCTGGCACAGCGCTTGCCTCAGAGTAATGGATGAAGATAAAGAGCTAGCAGGCGGCCACAACTCAGCTCTGCCTGGCCTGGGTCTGCCTACAGGGGAGCAGGCTCTGCAAACGTCAGGAAGGACAAGCCACTTTCCTCACTTTTTTCACAAGCCACTTTCCTCATATCCTCCCTCCCCTACCTCCTGACCTCCAAGACCACCTGTTAACTGTGGTCCTCCAAACTAGGGCCACAGAACAGGGAATAATTGCTTAATAGTCATTGAATCTTAAAACAGCCCTTACTTTTCAATGGATTGCTATTCATCTTAGCTAGCAGACTAATGTGTTGGACGATGCTCTTTATTCTTTACCCTCAGTGGGTGGATGGCCTCTCTATTCCTGAACTGAAAAGTTTCTGACTTCAAACTTCTCATCACTGATTCCAGGCTGGACCAGAGTCTTCCACGGGAGCATCTGCTCTTCGTTCAGCACTTTTCTGTTCAGTCGCCAAATGGTGTTGACCCTTTGCGACCCCGTGGACTGCAACACACCAGGCTTCCCTGTCCTTCACTATTTTCCAGACTTTTCTCAAACTCATGTCCATTGAGTCAGTGATGCCATCCAACCATCTCATCTTCTGCTGCCCTCTATTCTTCCTGCTGTCAATCTTTTCTAGCATCAGGGTCTTTTCCAATGAGTCAGATCTTCTTATCAGGTGACCAAAGTACACTCTTTGATATAAGTCAGTTAAACAATATGTGCTAGATTAGATAGAGAGATGATAGATGGCTGGACAATCAGACAGACAGATAAGCAGACACACAGATGATACACAGATAATAGATTCATACCGAGAATGTGACAGACCCAACATCAATCTTCTGTACTTGCTGAGATTCATGTCACTATGGACATCTCTGCTGGAATATGCATCTAGAATCATCGTGACTCTCTATTTTAAAACTGCAAGGTGCACTCCTTTGAAAATTAATATGATATTGCAGTGCATCCCTGAGTCACGGACCAGTCAGTCATCACAGCTCTTGTGTTAAAGATGCTGAAGCCAGAATACCCCTCCCAGCTCTGCCCACCCCCCACTCCTGGCAGTCAAGGAAGAATCTGTCTCAGACGGTACATTTTTTAAACTTTTGAACAAAGACACATAAATGCATAATGCTATAATATTCAAATCCTTTTTTCCAGCAGAAGCTTGCAAATCTGTTTTCAGTGTGATCTGATATTTGGCTTCTGGAAAGAAATACATAAATAACAAATTGACTAGGCATAGGTATTTATCTTTTGTCTTGACGTATGCCAAGCGATATTTTTTAAAGTAATAAAAGGACAGACTGAAAGTTGAACTATAAAGATGTCACATTTGAGAAAAGATGCCAAAGGAGTGGGTGACCATAAAAAAATAAGCTGTGTTTTCCAAACTCTAAGAAAGTTCGCCTCGAGAGACCTCTCTATGGTCTGCTGCTAGAACTCTGCTGGTTTACGTTCACGTGGTGACCTCTGGCTATCCTACCATGGGGCTGGTTGTGTAACTGAAAAGTCTAGCTTGGGGATTGGACACCCTCAAATTGCCAATCAGGCCCCAGCTAGGCAGGGGTGTTTCTCTGCATGCACAGAGCTGGATTTCACATCGATGCCTCCTGGGTGAGTGTGGAGTCCTGTTTTATCCACAGGGAAGTGTGCTGGAGGAAAAAGAAGCAGTCTTCCCAAGGGACCTGAGACAGGGCCATGCAGGTGACCTCTCAGAGCAGCCCCTGAGAGGTGCCTCCTCACTGTCTCTGCAGCCTGCAGGATCACCCTGGGCTCTGAACCCCACAGCACAGGGCTTTGAGGAGGCCCCTATGTGCAGAAACCCGAAATTCAGGTGGCTTCCCCTGCTAGAGGGCAACAGATGCACACACCCTCAACCCTGAGATGGCCTTGGGGAGCCAGGCAAGGGAGTCTAGGGTGCAGCCTCACCCAGCTGGCACCATGTTTAAATCCCTTAATCATCAGTGCCCCCTGGTCAGTGGTGGGCTCCCACACGTGGGTGTGGGAGAGAGAAAAGAAGACCCCTAGGACTTCTTGTGCGGCCCCCATCACCACACACGTTTCCTGCACTGGTGGAGACAGGAGGAAGGCCACCTGGAACCCAGAGAGGAGCAGAGCCCAGAGGTAGTCCAGAGAAGAGGCTGTGCTGGCAGAAAGCGATTCCTTCTGTTCCTACCGAGATGTGAGTCTTCAAAGACCCTGGACATCGCCTACCTTCCCTTGCTTGGATCTAAAGCCCCCATGACCTTTAAGTCTGGATTTCCAAGGCCAGGGACCTAAGGCAGGCAAAGCCAGACGTGGTCACCAGGAGGGGCCTTCCCCGTGAGGGGGCCTCACGGTGGCAGAGAGCCGCTGCCCCCAGCACTGCCGACTCCTAGCATCTCCGCACACACCAGGGACTCCCATCTGGGTCCACCTCTCCACTGCCAGCCTTGAGGGGCCTGCTTATTTAAATATCTTAGTGAAGATGAAATATCAAGGAGTTCTGCCAGCAAACAGACCCTCATGGGCCTTTCCCCCCTTCCCCACCCCCTTATCCAGCAGCAGAGATTGGAGCATGGGCAGAAGTGTCTGAAAAGCATTTATAACTATTTCAAGATCAGGTGCCTTTATTACAGTCATGCTGGAAGAAGCTAATGGCCAGTCCGGTGGCCCCGCTTACAAGTCCTGCTGCCTTTACTTCCCTGCACAGTTTTGCTTTCTGGTTTAACTGGCAGTCATCTTTGTTTTCGTGGCTTCCCCGGTGGCTTAGATGGTAAAGAATCTGCCTGTGATGCAGGAAACCTGAGTTCGGTCCCTGGGTCAGTATGATCCCCTGTGGAAGGGCATGGCAACCCACTCCAGTACTCTTACCTGGAGAATCCCACGCAAAGAGGAGCCTGGCAGACCACAGCTCATGGGGTTGCAGAGTCAGACATGACTGAGTGACTGTTCACTTTCTTTCATTGCAATTGCACATTGTTCCACGTTGCCTAATAAATGGACCTCTGGGACACTGATGCAAGAAGCAGATCCCTGGGCTTCCGTCTCCTCTGCGTGTGCTGTTCTTGCTGAAAGCCCAGCAGTTCTGTCTCCCTCAAGAAGGTCAAAGGCTACAAGGTGGTAGGACTGTCTTCCGCAGTCTCTGGCCACCATGGAAATGGGGCTGGGATGTCAGGATATTCCTCTAAGGCTGGCTGGGTTGGGCCCTGGTTGGTGGAGCTTTTAGTCACCTGGAGAACAGAAGAGGTGTGTCCACCCAAGGCACAGGGGAGACCCAGAAAGCAGGAGAGTCAGCAGCCCCAGGTACAGTGAGGAGGGGAAGGCTGCAGGAGGCCTGGAAAGAAGGCTTAGCCCTGGAGGGTCCAGGCAGAAATGCCTTTACCTGCAGGGGAGCTCAGGTGCGCCCTGCAGACTTCTTGGTTCCATATCATGTGGCTCTAGAGAATTGCCTTAAAGGTTTTTCAGGTATTAGGAAATAAAAAAGCAAGTCATAAGCAGGAGAATGGGCTGTTTGGTAAATAGCAAAGATCCCTACAGACTCAGAAGAAATCTCTTCTCAGTTTTACCCCCTTGGAGTTACACAGGCAATTTTAAGATGATGGATCAAAGCCATCAGGTGAAAAACTAAAATTCATACCCAAGCAGAATGTGTTTAACAAATGTTGTTGTGTGTCTTCTAGATGCCAACCTAAGGACCACCAAGCGCCCTCTACCCACCCTTCTCTACTGAACCATTTGTCAGAAGAAAAGCTTATCAGAAAACATCATCTATTTTAGAAAAACTTTTATTAAAACACCCAGCAGTTAAAAGTGAAAAAAAAGGTAGTCAGTTTCCACTGAACTGAAACGACTTCTTTCTGAAGTGTGACAAGATCAGACCTTTTGCCCAGAGCTCTTACAACGATTTCCAGTTTCCCGTTTCCACGGGAAAGGGTTTCTTGCTTTTGCTCAGAATTCCCTGGTTTTATTTTGAAAATTTAAAAAAAAAGGAGGAGAGGATACTTTTTGAATGAACGCAAAGGTGATTTCATTATCGATTCATACTCCACACGGCACGTGGCCGATTTTAACCGAGGAGCCCGCAGAAAGATGGGAGCTGCTGGCGGCCAGCCTGCGCGGTCCATGGCCTTTCTGGCGACGATTCCAGCATCCTTCCTTCCTCTTCCTCTCTCCTGCCCCAAGGTCTCTGCGGTGTGACAGAGACAAAGACAGCAGTTCCCTCCCCGGGGTCCTGGCCCACTCAGCCTGGTGGTGCCCCAGCCCCGAGGTCCCTGGGGACCATACTATCACTTTCTGCCACAAAGAGGCTCACCTCTCTGCCCGGCTCTCTCCTGAGCCCCTCTGTTCAGAGTGAAGAAGAAATTCAGAGCCATTGAATGATGATAGGGGTGCGGAATTAAAAAAAAAAAGAAATGAAGTGCCAGCAACAACCACAAAATAAAAGCTGGAGCGGGTGTGGGAGAAAATGATTCCTGAAGAATGTGAGAAAGATAAATAGGGTCCGGACTTGGTTTCATTGTCAGGAGCACTCTGGGGTTATTTGAAGCTCTTATTTATGCTCTGTAAGCAGAACAATACTGGAGAAGAAATGATTAAATACCGGCTCTGTGAGCCACAGACGTCTCATTGTGGTGCTGGGCTTGCCACTGGGTGGTTTTGATAAAGGCAATATGAGTTGATAACTGATACAGTTTGCCAGGGAGTCATCTGGGGCTGCTGACAGCTCCAGCCCTTTAATAAAATCATTAGAATGTAAATGTTTTTATTGCGGAATAAAGAGCCTCCAGCGAAGTTGACACCGCTCTCCCTCTGCTGAATGGGATCGCCGATTAGCATTCAAATGATATCATGATGGGCTGGTTATCTTTATTAAAATTTTTCAAATCGAGTCTTCATTTTGCATGATTGAGTTTTAAACAAATGCAATATCCAGTCGGCTGGCGAGCTGGCCTGAACACTCCTGAAATAATTAAAGTGTTCCTTTTCTTTTTTTTTTAAACATGTGTTTCATAAGAAATGAATTGGATTTGCTATTTTAATATGACAATATCTAGTTAGCTTTGCATAAAAACAGGGATGTTATAGCATAATTATTGAAAGTGTACAGCTTTTAAACATATGTTTCATAAGGCTGAATTCAATTTTCTGAAATATGACAATACCAGTCACTGGGTGAAGTGTGAAATCAAGAGATGGTTGATTATTGAGATCAATCCCACAAAAATCTTCCTCATGGATGGCAGCCCACTGCACTCATCTGTGGTGATTCCAAAAGAAGGAAGTCTCTTTTCCTTGAACATTTTCACTATCCCCAACTCTGATGGAAGGAAGGGCCTCTGTATAGACTTTGATCACAGGCTCTTGGTCATGGAAGCATTGATTACCCAGGACAAATTAAACCCTCATTAAGAGGAAGAGACTCTTGGGTGGCTGAGAGGAAAACGGTGTTGTCTCATGGTGGAATTCCTCTGTTGAGGGAAGGCAGGTCAGGTCCATTTCACTTGACATCTCTGGCCATCCTTTGCCCCAAGTCTGGGCATCCTTTCTCCAACCTGACCATTCTTAAAAGTCATATTGTGTTATGGGTGCTTAGTCACTCAGTCATGTCTGACTTTTCGCAATTCCATGGATAGTAGCCTGCCAGGCTGCTCCTCTGTCCATGGGGATTCTCCAGGCAAGACTACTGGAGTGGGTTGCCATTTCCTTATCCAGGAGATCTTCCCAACTCAGGGTTTGGACTCAGGTCTCCCACACTGCAGACAGATTCTTAACAGTCTGAGCCACCAAGGAAGCCACAAGTTTTGTTAGCAAGACAACCGTGAGTAGTTCTTGCTTATAAAGAGCCAAGATAATCAAAAGAAGTATTCCTTAAAAGTATGACCCTGGGATAATTGAGTATATTCTAAAAGGGGGATAGCTACAGAGCTCATCTCCTGCGTGTGTGTGTGTGTGTGTGTGTGTGTGTGCGTGCGCGCGCGTGTGCAGTTGTGTCTCTGACTCTTTGCGGCCTCATGGACTGTAGCCCACCAGGCTCCTCTGCCTAAGGGATTCTCCAGGCAACAGTACTGGAGTGGGTTGACATTTCCTGCTCTAGGAAATCTTCCCAAACCTGGGGTCGAACGCACGTGTCTTGTGTCCCCTGCATTGGCAGGCAGATTCTTGACGAATAGTGCCAGCTGGGAAACCTCATCTCCTGTAAGGGAGACCATCTGAAGGGGTGTTATTGGTTGTCTTCAGCATAGCAAGGGGTTCCAATTCATGTGAGCTGCTTTTGCTATTTGTTGTTTTTTTTTTTTTGAGATAAAAACATACATTGAAATAAATGACAACATATTTTGTCAGTCTATATTACCATATTAGCAGACTCTGAATTTTGTAATAATATCTTTCTAACCAGGGTATAAATGATGAATCAGATGATTCTAATTGGTATGTAAACCCATATTAGTTAGTATGACTCATAAGGTCAGTATGTATATAAGTTAAGAATTTTAAAAATTTGACATTTGGTTCTGAATTTGTATATACACAATGCCTTAATATTTCTATGTCATAATTTTAAAACAGAATGTTGAACATTCAGGGCAAATCGAAATGACTCTTTTTCTCACCAAATCGCTATCACAGAAAAGTCAGGATAGGAAACAATTACTCCGAAAGATGCTCATAAGGAAAGGTCCACATTTTGGAGTGGGAACCATTTTAGAGGAATTCTTAAATCCTTGTGAGGGCAGAACCAGGAATGATCCATAATCCCGACTGGAGAGCAAAATGTGGAAAATCCCACATTTTGGAGTGGGAACCATTTTAGAGGAATTCTTAAATCCTTGGAAAGGGCAGAACCAGGAATGATCCATAATCCCAACTGGCGTGGTCAGCTGGGTGTTCCCACCACACAGAGAGAAAGGCAGGGCCCAGATGAAGAGGATCCCAGAAGAGAATGGATTCAGCAAGTCCTTTGTGGCAGGGCCCTCAGTGAGGCTCCCCCAGCATGTTAGCAAGTCAAATGGAAACTGAGAAACACAGTTCTGATGTGATAAGTGAAAAATGACCCTCCCTCTAAAAGTCTGACTCTGACGGAGGAAGTAGAAATTGAAGCAGAAGCCACCACTTCAAAATAGGCTGCAGAGGAGTTGCAATACAGATAAATGCTAACAAAACTGTGTACACCCATCACGGATCATCTGGACTCAAAGTCCTTAACCCCAGAGCGCTCAGACCCCATGTTCTAGTGTCACACCATAAAGTGATAAACAAGTAATTCTACTTGGACTTCCGTTCAGTTCAGTTCAAGTCGCTCAGTCGTGTCCAACTCTTTGTAACCCCATGGTCCGCAGCACGCCAGGCCTCCCTGTTCATCACCAACTCCTTGAGTTTATCCAAACTCTTGTCCATTGAGTCGGTGATGCCATCCAACCATCTCATCCTCTGTCGTCCCCTTCTCTTCCCGCCTTCAATCTTTCCCAGCATCAGGGCCTTTTTAAATGAGTCAGCTCTTTGCATCAGGTGGCCAAAGTATTGGAGTTTCAGCTTCAGCATCAGTCCTTCCAGTGAACACCCAGGACACTTGGACTTATGTTTTCTAAGATAAGACCAGTGACTGTATCCACAATACCTAGGCTTACAGATTCTGAGCCTTCCTTGCCAAGATACCCTGTGAAGAACCCTGGTTCTTCAAGCCTCACATGCAGCCTTTTCTAAAACCTCCTTCCCGTTCCAGGCAGTGTAAACAGTCACACACCAATGGTAATTCACTACAGGGGGTCTTGATTCAAGACCACTGGTGTATGTATGAATCTTATTTTAGGAACCTTGATTCTTTCCATTTACTCAGAGTTTTAGGGGAGCAAAATCCACAAAAAACTGGACATTAGAAAGCCTCCTCTGATCCATGGGCAAAGAGAATCAGACATGCCACTGTGGTCCTATAGTCCCCTGGCTTCGAGGGCCCAAGAAACAGTGACTCAGAGCCACGCACATGGCTGGAGGTCCACACAGCTGACGTCAGGAGAAAGCCAGAGGACCAAGACAGAGACCCAGGAAAGGTGTCCAGAGTCAAGACAATTTCCTCCAACAGAAAAGGCGCCCATTCCTTTCGTTTTTTTTTTTTTTTTTTTTTCTGGCCTTGAAGTATAGTATGCAGGATCTTTGCTCCCTGAGCAGGAATTGAACCCATGCACTCTGCATCCTGAATGAATAGTCTTAACGACTGGACTGCCAGAGAAGTCCCTCTCAGACTATCTTATTCCCTCAAGGGTGAAGGTATCTAGAAAGGGTTCACCGTGCTTAACCTGACAACAGAAACCTGAGCCCGCCACCATCCCTGGGTGTGACTTTCTTATGCCACGGCCTGGCCGTGGGCACCATTCCGGGATCACAGGCCCCTCCCCCGGAGGTGCCAGAGGGAGGGGCAACAGGGCCACGGGCTGAGTCAGAAGGACCATTATGATTCTGGTCAGCAGAGTCTGATCATTTTAAACAGGGTCTCCAAATGCTGTTCGTTTCATGTTTTATTTAAGGGGATGTTGGTGATTTGATGTCTTCTTTATCTTGAGAATGAAAGGACTGGAAGCCACACAAGTGGGCACCTGGCCTTTGAAGGTGGACTTGGAAGGGAGAGGGATTTTATGTGCCTCCTTGCTGGAGGAAAGGCAATCCGGAAATCATTGCAACGTCTCGTTTTATTTGTATTTTTTCTGCTAACACACACGATAACCATACATTTGAGGCTAAAAACCAGGCGGTACAGCCATGTGCATGGCGTACACGTCCCACCCCATTTCTTGGTCTCATAAGAAAGATTTTAATGAGAAAGGCCCATTTCTTCTACCTGAGCCCCAGACGGCCTCCAAACAAGTGTCAGATTTTCCATATTGATGTCATCAGATGTTGGCAGTCTCAGTAGTGACAACACTAGACAAATTGTCAGGGAAAGGAGGAAGGGATTTTTTTGGGGGGGAAGGAGGAAGGGATATTTTTTTCCCCTCTCTAGCAGCTGGACTTAAAAAAGAAGACAGGCATGAAATTTGTGGGTAGATCTGTTTCAACAATGGCAAGAACTACCAATTGTGTAATCCAATTTCAACAGGGGATTTCTCTTTATCTTAATAACTAGTGAAATGGGTGGACTTCAAATTTCATTTCACTTTGGAAACACGCCCGACATTTTGGAGATGTTTATCCCAAACTCAGTCAGCTATATAAACCTCTCCAGGCCCTAAGATCTTTCTGGGAATTGCACCAAAGCAGATTTTTTTTGTGTGTGTGAGATTTCTAATACTTCCGGCTTCTGGAACAGTCTCCCTCCTAATCCTTCAGTAATTCAGCCTCTAATCCAGACCAGAAGAAAGAATACAGACCATTCTGGAAAACAAAAATAATGAACCTGTAAGAACCTGTGTCTAAATTCCAGATAAAGTTTTGAGGAAGTTCTAACTGTCTACAAATCGCACATCTCTTTCTAAACTTCAGTGAAATTCTTTTCCCAGTGTCTCTGAGCTTAAGCCTCACAGCATTAGGAAAAGGATATGTCCCAACATGGCCAGATTCTTCAGAAAAAAGGAAGGTTATGAATAAGCATGAATCTTAACATTCAGGTTGCTATTTTTGCAAAGTGTTTCTTCATCTTCTGCCATATTTTCCAATTCTGGAGATGAGTGTTTTATCCAGCTTTCCCCGTTCCCCTGGGAAGTTCACTTTGTTATGTGGAAAGGAATATTAAAAACATATTCTGCATGTCAGTCACTTCTCATGACAGCCAAGTTCAGGTTTCTTTGCCAGAACTATGCTTAATTTTGAGGTGTTTTCAAGTCTTCGCTGACTTAATTGTGTCCAAAGGCATAAGAACTTTGAAAGTGCAAAGTTGTACAAGTACCAGTTAGGCTGGAGTTTACGTAATTGGAGGCAGCAGGGAAACGGACGGTCCCACCAGCAGGGGTGGGTCACTGGGCAACATGAACAGATCTGAAGGCCAGGCTTGGAGAATGTGGGGCTGTGCCATCCACGAGATGCTGCAGGAAATGGAAGGCTGTGGAGGGAGCCCCCCTCACCACCCCGAGTCAGTTCTGGGAGCCCAGACTATTGAGGGCTACTCAATGCACGATGTTTTTAGGAGTTGGGGGCGTCCCAGTTGGCACTAGTGGTAAAGAACCGGCCTGCCAGTGCAGGAGCCATAACAGATGCAGGTTTGATCTCAGGGGTTGCGAAGATCCCCTGGAGAAGGGAATGGCTACCCATTCTAATATTCTTGCCTGGAGAATTCCATGGACAGAGGAGCCTGGCAGGCTACAGCCCATGGGGTAGCAAAGAGTCGGACACGACTGAAGTGACGTTGCCCAGAATCCTGGGGGCTGCCAGGGGCCCTGGGGAAGTTCACAGGAGGTCTCCAGGGAGATGAAGCCGGGTTGCCTCGGGGAAGCATCCTCAAGGAGGAGAGGCTTAGCTCCAATAAACTCTGAACAGGTGACATTAACCACAGTGCATCTAGGAAGTAGCTTGATAACTTCCTAGTCACACAGTACTTGCAAAAAAAATACAGTAGACACACACACACACATCCACACGTACACTCACAAATGGACTCGGGAAAGGCCTCTGACTCATTCCAGTCTCAGAAACAGGGCCTGAAAACTGTAAATCCAGCTACTGTTGTTCAGTGGCTTAGTCGTGCCCGACTCTTTGTGGCCCCAGGGACTGCAGCACGCCAGGCTTCCCTGTCCTTCACCGTCTCCCAGTGTTTGCTCAAACTCATGTCCCTAGAGTCGATGATGCATTCAACCATCTCATCCTCTGTCACCCCCTTCTCCTCCTGTGAGTCTGGAATGCTTATATATAACAGAAAACTCACCATTGTAATCATTTGTACGCGTGCAATTTGGTAGCGTCAAATGCATCCACATGGTCATGCAGCTATCACCACACTCCCCAACCTCTTCGTCTTGGAAAACTGAAGCTCTGACCCCATTAAACGCTAACTCTCCACCCCTGATTCCACAGCCCATGGTGTCCACCTTCTACCTTCTGTCTCTGAATCAGACACTCTGAGGGCCTCACATGGGTGGCCTCATGTGAGTATTTGTCCTTTTGTGTCCACCTTCTTCCATTTAGTGTAATATTTTCAAGGCTCGCTTATATTGCAATATACCTAAGAGATTCATTCCCTTTTAAGGCTGAATAATATTCTAACCCTGAAGATTCATTGGAAGGACTGATGCTGAAGCGGAAGCTCAAATACTTTGGCCACCTGATGCGAAGAACCGGCTCATTGGAAAAGACCCTGATACTGGGAAAGATTGAGGGCAGGGGGAGAAGAGGGTGACAGAGGAAGATGAGATGGTTGGATGGCATCACCAAGTCAATGAACCTGAGTTTGAGCAAACTCTGGGAGATAGTGAAGGACAGGGAAGCCTGATGTGCTGGAGTCCATGGAGTTGGACTCCAACTCCAAGGAATTGGACATGAGTTAATGACTGAAAAACAAAACCAATATTCTCCTGTAGGTACCCAGCACATTTTGGAACCACTCATCTGTCAGTGGACGCTTGGGCTGCTCCCACACTGGGCTATGTTGAGTAATGCAGCCGTGACCATAAAGCTTTAAATCCACAGTAAAAGTTTGGGTCCACCTCCCTATCCAGGCTCCTCACCTCCTTCTCAAGAGGATACCACATCCTGAAGTCACTTGACACCTTCCTCAATAACTTATTGAAATTGCCAACTCGTGTATGTATCCATCAATATACATAATATTTTGTGTACTTTAAAACTAGCAGACAATCTAGTTCCACATTTTGCACAAGATTCAATAAGCATATGCCTATATTTTAAAAAATGAGAGGGAGGAAAAGAAAACCAGTATTTTAGCAAAATTTAGTTGAGTTGAGGTATGATTTCTACTAATGGTGCCCATAATTATTTTTGGTTTTATTTTAGTTTCCTCCAATGAGCTTCCTTAGTACCAGGAACAGAGTAAACTTGAAATTAATTGTGAATAGAAGTTTTCAAAGTATCTTTTCCTTTTTTTTTTTTTGGCAGATCGAAGGCTCCATGCTGAGCCAGGCCCTTTAAGAAGGAAGGCATTGGGGCGACGGGACGTGCAGATACCCTATTTCAGTTACCGAGATCCTCGCTGCAATCAGATCTGAGGCTGAACTCCACAGGGCTTTCTCTCTCATACATCAGCCCGTCTGCAGGCTGGGTGTCCGTGGGGTGGCTGTCCAGACGCTCGCTGGGTCAGGCCGGCAGCGCCTGCACCATGCGGCGGCCCTGGACTGGGCCTCCTGCGGGCAGGCAGGGAAGCGAGATGGGGCAGCAGCGTCAGGGACTCGGGGCCAGGTCTCCAAGGAGCCCACAGTGCTGTCAGAAGCCGCACACAGACGGTCACCGTCACGCCGCAGGTCACAGCGAGCCCCAGCCTGGGCGGGGCGAGGAAGCCGTGCTCCTGTCCAGCCATGATCCTGGAGGAAACGGGGGTGGGGTCGGGCTCAGGAGCGGGGAGCAGACGGGGAAACTGGGAACCAGGACTCCTCCACCCCAGGGGCCTCCTGCGGTCACCCGTGTGGTCTGCAAGTGTGCCTGAGTTTCCTGCAGGTTTGGATTTCTCCAGAGCACTCCATGCTCTGCTGTGTGGTGATGCTCTCAGAAGACGCCCGGATTCCCAGCTTCCATTTATCGTTTTCCTTTTTCCTGTCCTTTCTCTGGCTCCCCTGGTTCGGTAAGGTCCCTGGGTGATACACGGACAAGTCAAGGGATGTGTATGTTGTGTCGGGCCAATGGGAGCCCCATGGTTCTTCCTTGCCAAGCTTGGTCAAATTCCCTGGGAAAAGTCACACAAACGGCTCTCCAAGGATGGCCCTTTGGACACTGGGTGTCCCGGAGCCTTATGAGATTCTGGTCCAGAGTTCAAAGAGAAGAATCAGGCCTACCTAGTCACAGTTGCAGAGACAAGGACACTTGGTCCTCACCTGGGTCAGTTACAAATACAGCCGGCTCTGCCTGACCCCAGGCAAAGAGCCATTCGCCCTCTCTAAAATTCTGCGTCCCAGAAAAAGCCTGCCCTGTCAAGCACCGACCACAACAACATCTGAGGGAGAAAGAAGAGTTTTCTGTTTCACGTTAAAGGGGGCAGATATTCTATTATTGATTCAGAAAGGAAATGTGCTGAGGGCAAACTCAAAATGCAGCTGAAGTGAACCGCGGGAACAGCTTACGGGATGGGATCTGAGTGCGGCCGGAGAATGGAAACAGATGTTGTGCTTCACGAAGGAGAAAAAAAACCAAAAAAAAAAAAAAAAAAAAGAGTTTGCATTTTGGGTCAAAGCGGCAGCAGGCTAACACCTGGACAAAGGATCTCCAAAATGTGCCGTTGTGTCTGAACCTGGGAAGGATGCGGGGAGGGACGAAGATGGCTGACGGTCGCCCGGGGTAACAGGATGCAGGAGAGCCCCACCCAGTTCCGAGAGGGAGCGAGGACCGCAGGCAGCCCCACGCTGTCGTCGGTGATGGGAAGACACAGGGGATGAGGAGACCACGGCGGGGCGGCTGGGACACCCGGTGCATGTTTTTTTTTTTACACCTGGAGTTCCTGGAGCTACAGGAACATCCCCCCTTTACCCCACCGCCAGACCCCAATCCCCACCCCTACCCCCCACCCTTGCATGTTTAAACTCTCCCCCGCTTGGGCACGTCACGAGGCAATTCCTTTTTTAAGTTTGAAAGCTGCTTCGCCTTCACTCATCTGTCACTGCTGTCGTCAGGCTCCGAGTGTTTCACCTGCAGCTTGCAATGTGCTGACTCAGGGCCTTTGATCCCAGCCACGTCAAAAAGAGCTTGATCCCGAGAGTAATTTTGCAAAGAAAAGTATCCCCGGGGAGAGGTTGAGGCGATGCCTCTGTTCTTAACCCCGCTTCCAGAAGGAATTAGAAGCCGGAGCCTCCACTTAGTGTCTTTGCCTCTCGGGGGGAAAGGATCCCTTCTGATATCTGAGCAGGATGCGGCGGACGCTTCAGAGATGAGCTGGAGCGTCACCACGTGGCTGCCAGAGACGCGGCCTGAGTGGCCCAGATGGTGAGCAGATCGGAGTCCTCTTCCAGTCTCTCCGTCCATGACCACATTTCCTGTGCGTCTCTGCTGCCCATCAGTGGGTAGAACTCTTTCTTGAGCGGGGTCTTGGCACGTGGGAGCGAGATTGAGGATCTTTGGAGGCCCCTGTTGTGTTTGTGTAAGGCATGCACAGCCTTTGCCTGCAAAGCTCTTGGTGGCTGCCTTTGTCTCGCTGGCGTGGACAGAATCTGTTCTCCATGAAATAAACAAGGGTGATCAAAGCCGGGAGAAGCGAGGCATCCACCTCCATCTTGCTCTGCCTCTGCAGGGGATAAGTGAAGACCACTCTAGTATTCTTGCTTGGGAAATCCGATGGGCAGAGGAGCCTGGCGGGCTACAGCCCATGGGGCCACGAAGAGTTGGACTTAACTTAGTGATTAAGCAATAGCAACAACAATGGAAGGGCACACATACCAGCAGCCTTGTCAACGCCCAGCCCAGGGTTACCCCATCCCCATAGACAGGACCTTGGCAGTGCTGACCCCCACCCCCAGCAGAACTGACTTGCTCCTGCAGCCCAGGATCCAGGCCTCACCTAGGCAGCATCGAACACTCAGGCAGGGATCTCAAGGGGGCAGCAGTCATTCTGGACATCAGTTCAACCACATACTTCATTCTTACATTGGAAACAATAACAAAATGTTCGTGTAATATCAGCCATGATGGCTGAAGCACTTTTTTCCACTTTCTGTATCAAGTCTGGACTCTTCCACATGGTTCTAGAGTTAAAACAGCCATCTTATACATTGGTTGTTGTTGTTCAGTTACTAAGTCGTGTGTTTGACAGGTTTGAACCCAGGGACTGCAGCAGGCCAGGCTTCCCTGTTCTTCATTATCTCCTGGAGTTTGCTCAAACTCATGTGCATTGAGTTGGTGATGCTATCTAACCGTCTCATCCTCTGTCCCCTCCTTCTCCTCCTGCGCTCAATCTTTCCCAGCATCAGGGTCTTTCCCAATGAGTCAACTCTTCATATCAGATGGCCAAAGTATTAGAGTTTCAGCTTCAACATCAGTCCTTCCAATGAACACCCAGGACTGAGTTCCTTTAGCATGGACTGGTTGGATCTCCTTGCTGTCCAAGGGACTCGCAGGAGTCTTCATTTGAAAGCATTGATTCTTTGGCCCTCAGCCATTTTTATGGTCCAAGTCTCACATCCATAAATGACTACTGGAAAAAACATAGCTTTGACTATATGGACCTTTCTTGACAAAGTGATATCTCTGCTTTTAATCGCTGACAAGGAAGCCTGGTGTGCTGCAGTCCACAACGAGTTGGACACGACTGAGCTACTAAACTGGACAGAACTAGGTTTTCATAGCTTATCTAAGAGCACATTTGTACTCTTAAGTAAATGATCTCAGATATCTGAACAACCTAAGGCACTGAATTTGGCTGAAACAAAGAACTGGCTTGCAGTGGGGTGGATGGGATCCCAGAATAAATCTGTGGGCCCAGGGACTAATGCAGATGGCCCCGCGCAGGACTGCTGACCGCTTACTATGAGATAGATCAGTTCTGGATGCTTCTGCTGGACCAGCCATGACTCAAAGGCAGCTGCAGTGATTTTGTGAATGAGGAAAGTGGGCTTAGAGTCTGAGATTCAAGTCCAGACCCACCAGGGTCCAGAACAAGAGCTAGAGTTTCACCAGCTCCCTGGAAACAATTGCTTGTGTTAGCCTTAAAGACGAAAGGCTGACACCATTTCAGGATTAAGTCTGGGCACACTTGCAATTGTGACTGCCTCCCCATTCTCTTTAACTCAGGTCCCCCCAAAACATATGGTGTACCTGCTAGGAGGAAACGAGTGAAGGGAGCGTGCCCTGAGAGGCGTGTGCCCTGGCAGAAGATTCTGGAAAGAGTGGCCACCAGCCTCCGAGAGCCCAGCCCTGGCCTCACCAGCTCGTACTGTGTCTGCAGGCCCCGCACCCTCAGTTCCCTGCCTCCCGCACCCACGGGCCTGGAAGCCCAGGCCTCCCACAAAACACAGGGGCCAAACCCTAATAAAATGGTTTAAGATACAGGGACTCAAAGTTTTTATCTCATTACTTCTTGCAAATCCCAAGCTGTCACAGATGCAAGGCTTTCAAGAAGGTTCCTTTGACTTAATAACCTTCTGTTTCGGTGGCTTTGCTGACCCCACACTGTACCCCGTTAATTCTCATTCCAGCTCCTCTCTGCCCCCCACATGACGCTGCCTAAGTAGCAGCTGGCTGGGGGGAGGTGGGGTGCGTGGGTCTTTAGGCTTCGGCAAGACCGAGAAGTGACGGGAAGTCTTCAAGGGGGCTCAGGGCTGCTTGGGAAGCTGACCAAAGACGAAGGCCCCGGTGTCTGGATCCTCCTGCAGAAGCCAGGGGCCCCCGGCTGTCCCTGGGGCCGCGTGGGCACCACTCACAAAGGCACAGGCACAGCCAGGGGCGGCTCCTGGCGGGTCCACGGGGAGCTGGGCTTGGCCACGCTCGGGGTCTGGTGACCTACGGGGAAGTGCTCATTTGACCCGAGTCAGGAACCCAACACAAAGAGGAAGGTAAATTGGCAGCCAAACAGCGCAACAGAGCCACTCACACCTCGCTCAAGGGGACTCCAGGGACCAGCCAATCCATGCGAGAAGAATGGTGTCACTCGGAGCGCCGGCAAGATTAATCACCGCCGCAATGCAGATGTAGCGCGTTAGGTGAGAAGATAAATGTGTAAAAAGCTGTGTCAAAACCCATGGTGTGGCCCGCACGGCACTTCAGGGTCAGTAATTGAACTTCACTCTAATTATCCTGGGGAGATAATATTAACTTACAGTCGGGCGCGAGCCGGCGAGCCCATAACTCATCACTGGCTGGGCGGCTCATCGCATTGTGTTATTGAAATATGATGGCTCCATTTTTATCCTGTCATAATGACAACTGATGCGCTTATTTTCTTCCTCTGCGCCTCTAGGGGATGATGAAATAGTAAGCAAACATTCTTTCTGGTGAAGGAGCGGCACTTTATCACGCTGGCCTCAGCTCTGAAAAAGCACTTGCGAACTCAGAACCGATTTCCCTGGAGCTGGGGCTGCCCCTGGGTCGGTCCCCTCTCAGGCCGCTAGCCCTGGGGGGGGTGGGGGGTGGAGGTGGGTACCACTCTCAGCGGCCTTGGCTTCCCTCCACGACTCCAGACCCATCTCCGTTCCAAAGCATGACTCTCTTACTCATTTCTGGGAATTCTGAAGCATCCAGGCCTCTTTAATTTACGGGTGTTGCAGGGTGGAGTGTTTGGGAAGGAGCAGAGATTTATTAAAAACGGGACTCGGTATTATTGCTGTGTTTACCCGTCAGGCTTCAGAAGTCAGCGTCCCTACTGCCCAGTTTATTTGCCACCTTTCTTTCCTTTTTTTTTTTTTTTTAACTTTGTTCCCTTTGGTGACATCTTATTTTTGTTTGCTTCACAGAGTTGGGCTTGCATCCTGGGACGTGTTCTTCATCAGTGACAAAGGCAGGGATAAAGCCTTCTGCCTCAAACTTTAAGATAAAGTCCCATGAAATTCCAAGGAAACACTGCTTTTCTGGTTTATTTGAAATGAGGCTAAAAGTATATTTTAGCGAGTTGGGAAGAGGGGAAATCCATTCTGAAATTCAGAAGTGTTGAGAAGTGGGAGAAACCAGAAGCTTCCTTGGAGGCACCGGGGAAAGTTCGAAGGTAGCTAAGGGTCCGCAGAGACTGACCCCAAAGGAGAAGCGTGAGCCTCCACTCAGCTCTAATTAAGAAGCACAAATTGGGTGGGCGGCAGTGGCCTTGGTGGAGAGGCTGCTGGGAAGACGAGGTGCTGGGACAGGCCCGGCCTCTTTGCAAAGCCGCTCACGACTCAGAAATTCATGGGGATCTTCCTTCTCAGGGAGATGCTGGTAAGTCAAGCCTTCCAGAAGCCCTCCGCCCTCCCTCTGGGGAAGTTTATCCACAGTTCGACCGTTTGCTATTTTAATTGAGAACAGAAAGCCAGTGCAGAAACCAGGACCTCAGGGCAAACAGGTTTGTCTAAACTCATCTCCACTTGGTCCTTGCCTGCCGTGGGTGCCCTGGAGGGTGGCGGGGCTCCTCGGGAAGCAGGGTCTGGCCTGCTGTCATTGGTCGGACAGAGGTGGGACGCTGTCCCCAGGGACCTCTCCCTCGGGGACACACTTGCTGCCATTGTTTGATCTTAAGAAGAGACTCCCAGAAAGCTCTTGAGGAGAGGAAAAAGAAGTTTCAAACTGATCGCAGTGCTTTAGTTTCTGTCTTGTGGATCCTGGCCCGGGGTTGCAGGGTGCGGGTCAGTAGAATAGATAAGATTTAGGGGGCATTTTTAAGAGAATTCCCAGGCCAGATCAAGCCAGTTGCTGCCCGTGTATTTAGAGTTGCTGGGAAAGCAGCAGGAGCTCACTGACATCAAAAGCTGCCTGGACCCTTGAAGGCATCCATCGGGTTTCAGGGCCACTGCAGAGGAGGCTGTCTGCTCTCCGCTATTCTGATTCCTGGAGTAGATAACCAGAAGGACACCGTTCAGTCATCATCATCACGTGCTGGCTTTCAGTGGAGGATGAAGGACTTTCCACGTGTGTTTCTCTTTGGGTTTTCCGGTCAGTCATCACCTTAGCACAGGGATAAACACACGGAGGAGAGCATCTGGGAGCTGCAGGTGAGACCCGCCTGAAGCTCTAGGCTTCATCTCAGAAAGCAGATGAAGATGCTCGGAGTAACACAGACAGCAGGTTCAGATCAACAGAGTCCACATAGGGATCAGAGCGGCACGTCTTTCTGTGAAGAAGCAGAAGCCTGGGGGTGAGGGGACACTTATAACCTGGGTGCATGGCTCCACCCAGGCTGTGGGGTTTTGCTTGACATTTGAGTATCAACATGAAGGGAACAGCACTTGAACAAATCTACTCACAGAACTGTCAATTCCTCTGAAGCAGCCCAAAGTCATCCCCCAAATTCTGTTGACTTAAAGTCGCCTTCCCAGTCTCTTAAAGATAATTTTAAAGCATCTGCTTTCTTTAACGATGTCTCAGGCAGCTAGGAAGACACACCAGCTCTTTAAAAAGACATCAGGTCCGTATTTACATGAAAGATCATGACAGCCGGGTAAAGCACTACTGTCTGTAAAGTGTTATATGTTTTGAGGGTCCTCATAATTTATGTTTCAAAATTTTCTTCCCACACATTTGCAGTGTATAATGGACGTTTCCTGTGACGTTTCTAAAGGAGCAGCTCTGATTTGCCAGCTAAATGGTATACAGTGTTCTATAAATTCCAGTCTGAAATTGCCTCTAATGTGCAAGCATTTCTGAGACAGATTTTTCTCCAAGAAAAACTGAAAGGAAATGTGCAAAGGTATAATCCATTACGACTGTGTTAAAGGTGTGCCTGGAACATTTTTACTCTCAGAGTACTCGGGATAGCAGATGGGAGGACATTTATTCGGCAGTTTATCTATTAAGTATAGACTTTTTAAAAAAAAATTTATATAGACTCTAGCCAATGACTTCAGGCTACTTAGTGGGTCATATCAGGCAGTATTCTTAAATTTTGTTCAAGAAGGGGGTGGCAGAGGATGAGAAGATTAGATAGCATCACTGACTCAATGGGCATGAGTCTGAGCAAACTCCAGGAGATAGTGAAGGACAGGGAAGCAAAGCATGCTGTAGTCCATGGGGTCGCTCAGAGTCGGACATGGCTGAGAGACCGAACAACCACAACTAACTGTAACTGAAATCACACCCCTGCTCATGCCCCGGCTTCCGTCACTGCAGCTGCAGTCAGATCACCTGGGGTAAGGGGTGTTTCAGCCCCTTGCAGAGAAACATGACCACACGGCTAAGTTCGGGTGTCAGCGGTGTGCGGCAGCTCTGGGGACTCTCCTTCATGAAGGGGGGCATATGTCCTCCGCATCTCCTACTTCTTGCTTCCGGCTTGCCCCTCAGACTGTGATCTGACCACCAGCATGCCTTCCAAAAATCACGGTGGGCCCAGCCTAGGACACAAAAGGACCGCCAGTACCTGCTGAGTACCATTACCATGCAAACATTTACACATGATTTCTTTATCCGGCCCTCTGCTGAGAGGCGCTTAGGTTGCTCCCACATCTTGGGTCCTGTAAATAAGGCTGCGATAAACGTGGGAGTACCATATCTATCTCTTTGCGATCAGGGTTTCATTTCCTTTGGACGTAGACCCAGAAGTGGGATAAGCTAGACACAATCAATGTAACCAGTGTAGAGAGGGAAGGAAGAGGGCTATAGAGGGGTGGGGGAATAAGAGTTGCAAACTATTAGGTATAAAATTAGTTCAGCTGGAATTCCATCACCTTCACTATCAAAGTCCAGGAGATAGTGAAGGAAGGACAGGGGAGCCTGGTATGCTGTAGTTTCTGTGATCACAAAGAGTTGGACATGATTTAGCAACTGAACCACACAAAAAACACAAGCTATAAAATAAGTTACAAAGATACATTATACAACATGGAGAATGCAGCTAATATTTTATAAGGACTGACTGCAAATGGGCTATAAACTTTAAAAATATAAGTCACTATATTGTACACTTGCAACTTGTAAAGTATTGTATAGAGACTATACTTCAAATAAACATCTTAAAAAGAGAAAGTTAATAAATTAACCTATACATTTTTTTTTAAGTGCAGAACCCAAACTCCCCCAGTCTAAAGAAACTGGGCACCAAGATTGTTAAGCGTGATGTGTCTTCCTTGACCTGGACAGGCTTCAAGAGGCAGTGCAGTCCCCAGCTTAGCTCCTGACAGCTCCAGGTAGAACATCCAAAATGTATGAGATGAGATGCCAGCAATCTCACCTGTCTCTAGCAAGAATATCACTCTCGTGTTCTAAAATGCTCTTGTCCATCCTCATGGTGCAGCCTACAACAGATTATTTTCTTCTCATGTTTCTCCCATTGAATGGGATCTTGGCAGTGGACTGGTTTTGGACACAACTGAAGTGACTTAGCACGCACATTGCACACATCTGAACATTTATGTTTGCTGATAATTGTACAAATTTTCTACATCTGTTTTCAATTCTTTCACAGCCAAAGTTTTAGCAAAGCTCTCATCCGTAAACATCCAAGAGGAAAGTCCCAGTTTATGGGTGCGGTCAGGAGTCGGGACGGGACTGAAGGTCCCTGTGAACGGGGCGAGGTCTCCTCTGCTGCTGTGTCTATAGCTCCAGGCCCCAGGCGGATGCACAGCAGGTTCCCGGGAGATCATGGTTCAGTGAATGAAGATGTTGCTTGATGGACAACTCAACCAGTCTGCTGAGCTTGTCATGCATTAGAAAGTATGTAGAAAAATACTCAGATGAACTGGCCTGACCAGGCTTCAGTGAGGTTGCTTGAGTGGCGTCCTAGTGCCTAAGCAACAACTGTTCCAAACCCCAAAGTAAAAGCAGGTTTAGACATTTCTCTACCCTCATTTGGGCTACGCAGGTGGCTCAGTGTTAAAGAATCCACCTACAGAGCAGGATACCCAACCTGGGTGTGATCCCTGGGTGGGGAAGATCCCCTGGAGGAGGGGCTGGCCACCTACTCTGCTATTCTTACCTAGAGACGCCCATGGACAGAAGAGCCTGGTAGGCTACAGTTTATGGGTCACAAAGAGTCAGACACGACTGAGTTACCATTACTTCTCAATTTACCTTCTTTTAACTGAATGCATGATTGGCACTAGATTCTGGAACCTCTCTCAGGCAGATACTGAAGCCACTTTGTTATAAATTCATAAAATGCAAGATCTTCTATCGTTCAGTTCAGTTCCGTTCAGACACTCAGTCGTATTCGTCTCTGCAGCCCCATGGATTGCAGCACACCAGGCTCCTTGCCCATCACCAGCTCATGAAGTTTACTGAAACTCATGTCTGTGAAACTCATCACTGTGAGTCAGTGATGCCATCCAACCATCTCATCCTCTGTGGTCCCCTTCTCCTCCCGCCTTCAATCTTTCCCAGCATCAGGGTCTTTTCAAATGTGTCAGTTCTTTGAATCAGGCAGCCAAGGTATTGTAGTTTCAGCTTCAGCATCAGTCCTTCCAATGAATATTCAGGGCTGATTTCCTCTAGGATGAACTGGTTGGATCTCCTTGAAGTCCAAGGGACTCTCAAGAGTCTCCTCCAACACCACAATTCAAAAGCATCAATTCTTCGGTGCTTCTACTGTTAAGTGGATTCAAATGTAGACCCATCCCTCTTTTACCTTTCCCTACCATGCCAAATACTGAGAAAATAATTATCCTAAAATTGTTATAATTATTTTGAAACCACAATGAAACTAGAATATGACATGACAGTTCAGGAGAAAAAATATAGCTTGAAATTTGGCGTTTAACAGTGACAAATAGCTTTCCATTAAAATTAACTCTATTAACCTACAACGATGTGTTATATGTCAATTATATGCTCCATTAAACTTTCTCAAAGGTAAGGATATCCAATCCAATGAATATCTCAAAATCAGTCAGAAAAATAAAATACAAATATAAAGTGAAGAGTGAATGAAGCCACATTTGCAATGTTTACAGCATAACTCAGTTGGTAAAGAATTTGCCTGTACTGCAAGAGAACCCAGTTCGATTCCTGGTTCTGGAAGAATCCCTGGAGAAGGGATAGGTTACCCATTCCACTATTCTTGGGCTTCCCTGGTGGTTCAGCTGGTTAAGAATCTGCCTGTAATATGGGAGATCTGGATTCCATCCCTGGGTTGGGAAGACCCCCTGGAGAAGGGAAAGGCTACCTACTCCAGTATTCTGGCCTGGAGAACTCCATGGACTGTTAGTCCCTGGGATCACAAAGAGTTGGACACGACTGAGCGACTTTCACTTTCACTTTCTGCTGCTGCTGCTGCTGCTAAGTCACTTCGGTCGTGTCCGACTCTGTGCGACCCCATAGACGGCAGCCCACCAGGCTCCCCCGTCCCTGGGATTCTCAAAGCAAGAACACTGGAGTGGGTTGCCATTTCCTTCTCCAATGCGTGAAAATGAAAAGTGAAAGTGAAGTCGCTCAGTCGTGTCCGACTCGTAGCAACCCCATAGACTGCAGCCCACCAGGCTCCTCCGTCCATGGGATTTTCCAGGCAAGAGGGTTTCACTTTCAACCCCTCTTAAATATGGCCCAGCCACTCAAAGCAGAGCGCTCCTGAAGAAGTTATGGGTCACACAGAGAAGTATAGCTGTGGTCCTTGCTTGGACTCTGTGCTCTGTTCAGCAGGGAGAGGAGACCCCAAGATGAATTTTGGAAGGAGAAATGCTTGATGTCACAGACAGTTATAGATAAAGCCCTGGGAAGATTCGATGAGCACAAGAGAGACTGTCAGGACTCCCACAAGCAAACTCGAGGGGATGGTAAAGGGTTCAGGGAGCAATTAGAACCCGGGTTAAACCTTAAAGGAAGGGGACGGTTTAGACTCAGACACGGGGCTGATGAAGATAATGGACAAAGGTTCAGATTGCTGACTGTAAACTGGTTCCCAGAAGCAGGGTCAGAGGCAAGAGTTTGGGGTGTGGCCTCAGGAGGAACCAATCAGAAAGGGAGGAAGGAAGGGGGTGTAAATTACAGGGAAACCAGCGGGGCGCTGCTGGGGTCACTGAGAGGTCAGGAGGGTGATCTCCTGGGGAGGGGCGCCAGGGTTCTCCTCTGACTCCGTCCGGTTACCGGGCAGGGGCTGAGCGTGGCTCCCGGGTGCTAATTACACGGCATGTCCAGCTTCCCTGGGACCTGCAGACAGAGAAGGTCCTTGGGCAGACCATGCCCAAGGCAGGAACAAGCTTCACTTAGGAGATGAGCTGATGCAGAGGGCAACGGGCAGGGCATCCGTGGGGGCACAGCAGTCATGAGCAGAAACAAAATCCAAGTCTTTGGGAAGATTCCCTTGTGGAAAGAAAATGGAAAATGACTTTTTAAAAGTTAAGGGGAATTTTTCGTTATTGTTTTTAGATGCAGGCACATAATTCTGGAGATGGCCATCTTTCCTATCTTTATGGGTTGCCTGGAACTCAGATTCCATGTTACTAGAAATGTCAACAGTATTAAAAAAAAAAAATCAACAGAAGCTAGAGGAAGTTCCCAGACTCCAAATTCTGTATATCATCTAGAGTATATAATATAAAGATTACCAGTTTCAGAAAAACAGAGGGGAGAATGACCCATCATTGGAAAAGAATCCACAGCATCCCCACAGAGGATGGAGATGTTGGAAAGAGCAGATAGAGATGCTGAAGGACCGATTGTGCTTATGTTCAGACATTCACGGGAAAAGGTAGACAGAACCGGCAAGCAGAGAAGGAATCTTAGAAGAGAAATGTAAACTGTTCTGGCAAGGAGTCAAATGCTTTCTGGGGACCTAGAAATCAACGCTTGGCAACACAGAATTAATCACTCATTTGTCCAACAGACACTTAGCCTGAGCCTGTATTGTGCCGAGCGTTACTGGGGACCGCGGGACAGAGATATCAGACGGTATATGTTCCGGTGGGAAGGCAGCTGATAAATAATCACACAAATGTAAAGTGCAATGTCAGGTGATAATTACGTGTGCCGTAGGAAAAATAAACAGGGTGAAGGGATAGAGGTTTTCAAGGGATGCTATTCCAAATCTCAATTTCCTGGAGGCAGAACAAGCCCTCTCCCCAGGTCCATCAGGCTGGCGTGGCAGGAAGGGGAGAGAAAGCCCCCGGCAGAGCTGGCGACAGAGGGCGGGCTCGTGACTCCCCACTGAACCGCGGAGTGGAGGGTCCCGCCGTCTCCGCCCCACGAGGCCCGTTTTCCTCTCCTTCTGTCCAATGCCTGGCTGGCTGGGACGGGCCGTCGGGAGGGGAAGGCTTGGGGAAGCCAGCCGAGGTGGGTCACATGCTCTGCAAAGCCAGTCACGGGAAAGCAGGTGGAGGGAAACACGGGTCTGCCCCACGGCAACCCAGGAATGGGAGGGCCAAGTTCTCTAAGCAAAGGACAGATTTGTTAGTTTGCAAGAAGTAAGGTCAAGGTCATTTATTTCGGTGTCATTGCAAAAAGTTTTTCTTTTTTTTTTTTATGAGCAACAGATATAGGCATTTGGAAGGAAATTCATACTTATGGTGTCCGACTCTTATCGCAAAGAGACTAACACTAATACTACTCATCCTTATGGCAAAAAGATACGTCAGTTTCAAGCATTTTTGAAGTGAAGTGGGCTAAGCGAAGAATCGAAGTGTCTGCTCCCTTCTCAGGAGACCCAGTTTTTCCTGCCCTAGCTCCCTGGCCCCCTGCCCACTGTGAGCCCCTCTCCAACACACAAGCACATGTAGGGCCTCCTATCACTGAGGCCCCAAATTGTGCAAGAGGTGCGGCCAGTTGGTGGAGATGACCTGCTTTCCAAAAGGTCAAATATTGGGGAAGTGGGTCTTAGACACCAAAAGGGGGGAAAGAGGAAAGGGAAGGAGGCGGTGGGGGACGGGGGACAGGAAACAATTACCTGGATTTGACAACAGTGTCTACAGGCCACAGACACTACAGAGTGTCCACAGTCTTCCCCAGGGTCCGAAACGCATGAGCAGGGGGGCGTCTCTGGAGTGGGATGGGGACTCAGCACCAGTTTGCAGGTCTGAGGAAACACAGAGGTCCACCTTCTGGCCTCGGTCCTTCATGGAGAACAGCAAGAGAATGTCTGTGGGACAGAGAATAAGGGTCATATGAGTAATTTAACAGAGCCCCCACGCGTCAGCCCCGCTCCACTCCACGGGGGCAGCGCATCACCCGGAGCTCACCTTCAGGGGGAACTCGCAAAAGCCACTTCCACACAGCCAAACCTCTGCTGTGTGCAGCTGTGCCCGTCACCCCAGCCCAAGGCTCTGCTAAGGACCTGCGGGGAGCTGGGTCATCTGACAAGGCCAGCGGGCAATGTCAGCCAGCTCAGGGCACCGGTTGCCAGGGGCGGGAGTGTGTGTGGGGCGGGCTGCTGCTGGCAGGGCTGGGAGGAGCAGGGGGCTTCCCGGAATACACGCAGCAGAGTGGAAAGGCAGCTGCTTTCTGTGAGCAGGGACTGAGGTACGAAGCAAGGACACTCACAACAGGCCGGGAAGCAGACCGACAGCTTTCTTCACACAACTTATTGGAGGAGGGTAGGTAAAAAATAATCATGCTCTTTGGGAAGACCTGGGGGCTAAGAAGGGTGGCCCCGAAGCTTGAATTCATTGAGTCAGTTGATAATGACAGAAATCTGACATGAATTGTTTTGCAGCATCAATGAAACGGTGGGCAGCGGAGCCAGCAGGGCAGGAGGTGGGTCCTGGGTCACTCCTGGGCAGGAGTGACCGTCTCGAAGGCCATTGACCCTGAGCACTGCTGTGCCAAGGGTCAGACAGTCACCGGCCTCTAACGCCCTCTCAGCCTGAACCCCAATAGCCAGACGGCCTCCTCTAGCCACTGGATGAACTGCACCTAGAACATTGGCCACAGCTGGTTTCCTGCAGGACATCCTGCCCGTGGGACACAGGAAGTTCCATCCTGCATCCTGAGCATCGCCTGGCATCCTCCAGGGTCAGGGTCACCCGAGTCACATGCAGGGTTAGCGTCACCTGCCTCACAGTGTAAGGTCACTGCTGGTTTCATGGGCCTCAGGCTAGAGGGTCAGTGTTGTTGTTGTTGTTTTACTTAAACAAAATCTTGAACTTTTCATTTTGCATGAGGATAGAGCTGATTAACAATGTTGGGATAATTTCAGGGGGACAGAAAAGGGACTCAGCCACACGTATGCGTGGATCCATTCTCCCCCAGGCTCCTGTCCGCTCCAGGCTGCCAGGTAATCCTGAGCAGAATCCCCTGAGCTATACAGTGGGGCTTCCCTGGGGGCTCAGCTGGTAAAGAATCCGCCTCTAATGCAGGAGACCCCGGTTCAGTCCCTGGGTGGGGAAGATCCCCTGGAGAAGGAAATGGCTACCCACTCCAGTATTCTGACCTAGAGAATTCTACGACTGTACAGTCCATGCAAAGTGTTGGACACGACTGAGCGACTTTCACTTCACATGCCATAGGTCTTTGTTGGTTATCCATTTTAAATACAGCAGAGTGTACATGTCCACCCCAGACTCCCTAACTGTCCCTTGTCCTCAGTAACCATGAGTTCGTTCTCTAAGTCTGTGAGTCTCTTTGTGTTTGTTAAGTTAATTTGTACCGTGTCTTTTCAGATTCCTGATAGAAAGGGTGCCGTTTGATATTTCTCCTTCTCTGGCTTAGTGCTGATTAGTGTCATCTGGCTCCCACTGCAAGGCCAGAACTCTTTTGCACCCACAGCCTTTAGATGAGAATTCCTCTTATCTTTTGCCTGCCTGATTGCAGTCTTGAGGGAATGACTTACATACTTTTAAAACCTGCAGTGAATTCTACGTAGAATCCACAAGTGCAGAGCAGTTAGTAGAACTCTCTCACCCATTAAGGGCTAGGAGGGATTTGAAGTTTGCTTGGACCTGCCAGTTGAGGGTGAGTTAAAATGACAGAGGAGAAAGAAAAGATTGTAAAACAGAGGAAGGGGCATTGAAATCTTAGATGACACTGTTAGCTTGTCTGCCTGGGGTGAGTGGAGAATTACCAGTGGTAGGAAACCTGAGACATTCTTGGCGGGGAGATCCCCAAGTCTCCCCGTGAGCCCCTGGCCTGCAGTGGCCAGCGTGTGAGGGAATACCAGCTCTCACAGCAGGAAAACTCCATCCTGGGGCCAGCCTTCAGCCCTGCTTCCTCCCTGATGTAAGGAGTTCTCTGTGGTCCTTAAAGTATCGTTTTACCTCTCTCTAGTTACCTTGGTAGGAATGGAACCTACCTACTCAGCAATCTGAATTGCTGAATTTAATCCCAATCAGTGCTGAGTCAGTGCTAAACCAATTTGGTGTTACTGATGGTCCTTGACTCATCATATCCCCATCCACCCTGTTCTACTCCCCACCCACGGATCAAACCCAGATCTCCTGCATTGCAGGAAGCTTCTTTACTGTCTGAGCCTCTAGGGAAGCCCCATGAATACTGCAGAATTTATGAAAAGGGGCTGCTCTGCCTCAAACCGTGACGTCACAAAACAAGGAAGAGTGCTATAAAATATGGCTTTTATTATCCAGTTCTCCAAATATGCTTCATCCTATCTTAATCCTAGAATGGTCCCCTTGCAAAGTGGCTTCAAGCTGACCCGTCAGCTACAGCCCGATGGTGTGAGAGGAACCGGCACACATTTCATCGTGGGTCCCAGGGTGCTGCCTGGCTGGGGTAAGCGAGTCAGCTCGCCAGTCTCTGCAAGACCTTTAGATGAGGGGGTGTTCCAAGGGTGGGCTGTACCAGGAGGAATACAGCACCCACAAAGCCTGCGGACTCCTCCTGCAGGGACAGCAGGGAGCGCTCAGCGGATGGTGCTGTGATGACTGGAGACTGTGCGCTCTGGTACCTGAAGTGTGACCGAGAGCCATGCACTTCAGACGTGACGTCCTGCCCTGCCGTCCTGCCCGCTGACCTAACGCACTGACGTCTGTGGAAACTGGGTCTCCCTACCTCAATGGCCCTCCTTGCTTAGTGGCCACCAAGGCCATATCGTCCTAGGCCGTCTCTGCTGAAGACTGAGTGAATGAATGAATGCAGGAAGAGTCACTTCCTATAGGTTTGAATTTGTCACTCTTGGTGCACCATTCACTTCCCACAACTGAATTTCCTGTCTCTGTAACACCCCTTCCAGGCTGCATTTTGTTTTAGATTTCAGAAAACTGCTGTTGTGGTGGTTGTTCAGTTGCTCAGTCGTATCCATGACCCCAGGGACTGCAGCACGCCAGGCCTCCCTGTCCCTCACCATCTCCTGGAGCTTGCTCAAACGCATGTCCATCGAGTCAGTGATGCCATCCAACCATCTCATCCTCTGTCGTCCCCTTCTCCTCCTGCCCTCAATCTTTCCCAGCATCAGGGTTTTTTTCTAATGAGTCAGCTCGTCACATCAGGTGACCAGAATATTGGAGTTTCAGCTTCACATCAGTCCTTCCAAATGAATAATTCAGGGTTGACTTTCTTTGAGATTGACTGTTTTGATCTCCTTGCCGTCCAAGGGACTTTCAAGAGTCTTCTCCATCCACAGTCCGAAAGCATCAGATCTTTGGTGCTCCGCCTTCATTATGGTCCAAATCTCTCACATCTATACATGATTACTGGAAAAACCATAGCTTTGCCTATACAAACCTTTGTTGGCAAAGTAATATTCTGCTTTTTCATATCTCCATATTTTGAAATGTTTTTGTGACATGATGGATTAGGCGTGGCCAGTGGAAGACTATGAGGTACTTTCACATTGGTTACTAAGTACACGTTAGACCTTTCTGATCTCAGTTGCTGTGGTTCATTTGCTCAGTTGTGTCCAACTCTTCACGATCCCATGGACTGCAGCACACCAGGCTTCCATGTCCTTCATCATCTCCCAGAGCTTGCTCAAACTCATGTCCATCGAGTCGGTGGTGGTATACAGCCATTTCATCCTCTGTTATCCCCTTCTCCTCTTGTCTTCAATCTTTCCCAGTATCAGGGTCTTTTCAAATGAGTCAGCTCTTCACATCAGGTGACCAATGTATTGGAGCTTCAGCATCAGTTCTTCCAATGAATATTCAGGACTGATTTCCTCTAGGATGGACTGTTCGGATCTTCTTGCAGTCCAAGGGACTCTCCAGAGTCTTCTCCAACACCACCGTTCAAAAGCATCAATTCTTTGGCACTCAGCTTTCTTTGTAATCCAACTCTCACATCCATACATGCCTACTAGAAAAATCATAGCTTTGACTAGATGGACCTTTGTTGGCAATGTCTCTGCTTTTTAATATGCTGTCTAGGTTTGTCATAGATTTTCTTCCAAGGGACAAATGTCTTTTAATTTCATGGCTGCAGTCACCATCTGCAGTGATTTTGGAGCCCAAGGAAAGAAAGTCTGTCACTGTTTCCACTGTTTCCCCATCTATTTGCCATGAAGTGCTGGGACCCAACACTCTGATCATTTTTTGAATGCGGAGTTTTAAGTCAGCTTTTTCACTCTCCTCTTTCACTTTCATCAAGAGACTCTTCAGTTGCTTTCTGACCTCAGAAGACTCAGAAAAGAAGAAGAAAAATGTTACAGTTGAGTAAAACGTTGCTTTTTGCCCACCCATTCTAATTTTTGCAAAGTTTCTGGCAGTATCTTTGTAAAATGTACTTACATCCTAAACACAGGTCTGAAAAACACTAGTAACCCAATATGACTGAGAGCAGCCTGGATATTAAATGCCCAATATACAGGTTAATTATGGGAATCCTGACAAAACCTTAAACTATGCTTGGAGAGAGGAGGGAAGACTGCTTTTTTGACATGAAAATGGCTCAGAAGTCTTTACTCTGTCAAATCACAGATGCTCTGAATGGCCTGGAACACATATGCCCTTAGTAATTCTGCTGTGGCACTAGGGGGCTTGCTTTTTCCAAGTTTAAACACCGCTGGTTTTTCAGACATGGTATAAATTTTGTTTTCCACCTTTGCTGCTGTTCATTCGCTAAGTCATGGTCAACTCTTTGTGACCTCATGAACTACAGCATACCTGGCTTCCCTGTTATTGCTATCGCCCTGAGTTTGTTCAAATTCATGTCCATTGAATCAGTGATGCCATCCAACGATCTCATCCTCTGTTGCCCCCCTTCTCCTCCTGCCCTCAATCTTTCCCAGCACTGGGGTCTTTTCCAATGAATTGGCTTTTCACATCAGGTGGCCAAAGTATTGGAATTTCAGCTTCATCAGGCCTTCCAGTGAATATTCAGGGTTGATTCCCAAACCACCATATCCGCTGTTATGTTAGGTTCTATGGACTGGTTTTGTTAAACACTGTGACCATGACGAAATGATGCACTTGTTAGGATCTGGTTTTCTTTGTGACCCTGTGTGCACGTCAGCCAAATGCATCACCAAATGCATCGGGGCCCAGGGGTCTGTCAGGGTATAGATCCAGGTCTCCCTCAAATGTTCCCAAGGGTGAGTCCCCTGGACTGAGTCACTTGCCACTGTTATTATTTCTGGAAATAACTCAGCATCACACATCTCTGCAGTGAGGCTGCTTAACATGGCTTTGTGAAGTAAATGGCTATTTTTGTGTGTAAAACTGCCATCAACAGGGCAGCCTGTGGCCCAGTCTTCCTAACCAATGCTCTCTAGCAGTCAGACTGCCTTGGGAGTGTTTCAGCGAAACAGAAGTGGGAATTGTGCCTACTTATTAATGTAGTTTGAAAAACTGACACATGAGATGTCAAATAGCCTCTGCTACATTCCTCATCCTTAGGTCCAACACACATCCTCATGACAATTAATTTATTGAGTTTTAGGAGTGTATTCTTCCACTCCTAGAATTGAATAATTTCAGTAATTAGCTCCAGACATGGCTAATTTGGGGTCTCCAAGAGAGAGATGAAGCAGAGATTTACTGGGCATACCGAAGTCTTTTGTGATAGCTATAGCCAAGGGGCAAATCAAAAACAAACAAATCCAACGGGCATTTTTAAAGCCAGTAAATGTAATTAGAGTGTGTGCACACTCTACTGCTCACAAAAGCCAAGACATGGGAGCAACCTAATGCTCATCAATGGAGGGATAAATAAAAGATGCAGTGTTTATATATATATAAAACACGTATAAATATATATGTGCTATAAGTATATATATGAAAGTGTATGAAAGTGTTAGTCACTCAGTCATGTCCAACTCTTTGTGACCCCATGGACTGTAGCCTTCCAGGCTCCTCTGTCCATGGGATTCTCCAGGAAAGAATACTGGAGCGGGTTGCCATTTCCTCCTCCAGGGGAACCTCCTGACCAAGGGATCAAACTTGGGTCTCTTGCACTGCAGGCAGATTCTTTACCATCTGACCACCAGGGAAGCCTATATATATGAATATATGTATTCATTTTAGGATTAAATCCTATTATACACACACACACACACACACACACACACATACATATACATATATGAAAGTTTTAGTTGCTCAGTTGTGTCCGATTCTTTGCAATCTCATGGACTGTAGTTCACCAGGCTCCTTTGTCCATGGGATTTCCCAGGCAAGAATACTGGAGTGGGTAGCCATTCCCTTCTCCAGGGGATCTTCCCAACCCCGGGATGGAACCCAAGTCTCCCACATTGCAGGCAGATCAGATTCTTTATCATCTGAGCTACCAGGGAATCTCCTATATATATTATTATTTTTATATTTGTATTTATTATGTATTTTCATGACTTGGCAACTGAACTGTAACAACTATTTATATATATGTATATATAATGGAATATTACTCAGCCATGGAAAAAATGAAAAAAAATGCCATTTTCAGCAACATGGATGGGACTAGAGACCATCATACTAAATGAAGTCAGAGAGAGAAAGACAAATACTGTATGATATCATGTGGAATCTAAAATATAACACAACTGTATTTATTTGTGAAGCAGAAGCAGACTCAGGGACATAGAGAATATAGACTTGTGGTTACCAAGAGGGAGGGGTTTGGGAGTGGAATAGGGTGGGAATTTGGTTAGCAGATGTAAGCTGTTACATACGGAACAGACAGACAACATGGTTCTACTGTACGGCATAGGGAACTGTATTCAATATCTTGTGATAAACCATAATGGAAAAGAATATACGTGTGTGTATGTATATATTTATATAACTGCATCACTTTGCTGTATAGAAGAAATTAATACAATGTTGTTAGTCACGTTTACTTTACTAAAAAAAGAAGAAAGCTTCACTTCAATAAAAGAAGAACAACACTTCTATGTTCAAGTACAAAGAAAAGAATGCGTGCACATTTTGAAGCTCGAGGAGTCTGAATGATGAAGACTCATCTTGCGACTCTATTAGCACAAGTCTTCTACATCGTAAGGGACTCATGGATTCGCCAGGTAAAGCTGGTGACCGAGGATTCACTCCTCACTCTTCTAAGGAGAGGAGAGGGAGATGAGACCAGGAGGAAGGAGGCACTTCCTTCCACGGTGCTGGCACAGCGTCAGGACAGTAACGCAGACACCCATATCTGAGCTTCCTTCTGCAGTGTGGAGATGCAGAACTGATGGGTCCCTCCCCTCTCCCAGCATCCTGGGGGAAGCAGAAGACCCTGCACACCACCTTCCTGTTCTGTTTCATCCTCACTGCTTTGCAGTTTCTTTGCAACTTCTTTTTTTTTAATTTATTTTTTATTGAAAGATAATTGCTTTACAGAATTCTGCTGTTTTCTGTCAAACTTCAACATGAATCAGCCATAGGTATACGTATATTCCCTCCCTTTTGAGCATCCCTCCCATCTCCCTCCCCTCTTTGCAACTTCTCATTGCAATCTCATCTGTGGCACTTGAAGGAAATGCAAATTAAAACCAAAGTGTTTTTGACACTGCTGTGTAGCTTCCTCACATTTTATACATTGTGGAGGCTAACCCACTTCATTGAGCAGGACTAAATAAGACTTAGAGATGAGGACTGGCCTCAGACACCAGAATGGAGAGATGAAGAAGTGCTTCTCGATGTGCCTCTTTGAGGACAGGTCAGAAGTCAGCATCCGTGTCCTGACCCATCATTTGAGCACCCATCACTGAAAATTCTAGAACCTGTATTTTAGAGAATGGGTTTGTCGTTCTTGCTGTTCAGTTGCTAAGTCATGTCTGACTCTGCAACTCTATGCACTGCAGCACGCTAGGCTTCCCTGTCCTTCACTGTCTCCTGGAGTTTGCTCAAAATCATGTCCATTGAGTCAATGATGCCATCCAACTATCTCATCCTCTGTCTCCCCATTCTCCCCCTTCTCTGCTCTCAATCTTTCCCAGCATCAGGGTCTTTTCCAGTGAGTTGGCTCTTTGCATCAGTTGGCCAGAGTATTGGGGCTTCAGCTTCAGAACCCCTCCTTCTAATGACTATTCAGGGTTGATTTCCTTTGGAATTGAATGTTTTGATCTCCTGGCAGTCCAAGGGGCTCTCAAGAGTATTCTCCACACCACAGTTTGAAAGCATCAGTTCTTTGGTGCTCAGCCTTCTTTATGGTCCACTTCTCACATCCATACATGACTATAGCTTTGACTGTACAGACCGTTGTCAGCAAAGTGATGTGTGTCTGCTTTTTAATATGCTCTCTAGGTTTGTCATAGCTATTCTTCCAAGGAGCAATTGTCTTAATTTTGCAGCTGCAATCACCATCCACAGGGATTTTGGAGCCCAAGAAAATGAAATCTGACACTTTTTGTATATTTTCCCTCTCTAAAAGAGTGGGTTTAACTAGGAACAAATAGATAATGATTCAATCCTTTCATATCTGGAAGTCTGTAGCATTTTCAGAGGTGAGATACCTCCTTGAACAAAGAAAGTGAGTCATCTGTGACCACAGGATGTGTTTCTTCTCCTGGAGGTAAGGTGAGTCTTTGAGCATCAAGGCTCTGTTGGGTCCTGAGTCCGCCGGGCTCCCGGAGGCCCGGCCATCTGGGTCAGTCATGTTGTGCGACGTCAGGTCAGCTCTCTGGTGATGCAGAGGGCAGGACCACCCCTCCAAACAAGGGCCATAATGTGAACTAGAACCGGCTCCTTCATTTTGTATAAAGCTTTTACACTGTGGGCTGGGGAATGCATTTTATTAGTTTATTACCCACCTGGCACTTCAGACAGCCTCAGCCCCTGTACCGCAGACAGCAGTTAAAAAGGAAACTCTCTGAGGATCACTTTAAGAAATGAATGTTCGGATGCAGATAAATGAAGGCGCTATAAATAAATGTTATGCATATACGGCCCTGCGTGCGTGTGTGTGTCCTTTATAATGCATAGATGTGTACAGATGTGCACATGTAAAATACATTTTAAAATGAAATGACGTGGAACTCACCTTGGGGTCGGCATGCCTGTTTCCTTCTGTGAACTCTTGAGGAAAATGCAATAATGTGATTATATGGCTTATACTTCGGGGATGAGTGATTTGCTGTTTATAAGGATCAGGCAAATCACATGTTCTATTCCAGTGCTCCACCTCACTTCAGTGGCTTTCTGCTCGTAGAGGGGAACCCGCCCAGCTTAAAGACACGGATCTGGACACTGGTGCCCACACACTTGGGTTTCCCTGGGCTCAGGTGGTGCAGAATCCGCCTGCAATGCAGGGGACCTGTGTCCGATCCCTGGGTCAGGAAGATCCCTTGGAGAAGGGAAAGGCAACCCACTCCAGGATTCGTGCCTGGAGAATTCCATGGCCAGAGGAGCCTGGAGGGGTCACAAAGAGTCAGACACGACTGAGTGACGCTCACTTTTACTCACCCACACGCTCAGTAAGATGAAGGCTGATGCTGCACTCACGTGGTCCGTGGACCTCTCCCAGGCTAGAAAATGCTTCTGATGTCTAGGATTTCTCTGCAATTTCATGATAGTTAAGCTAGAATTTCAGAAAGGAGAAAATAAAATAGATTTACTATGTGCTATAATTGGGCCCAGCTTTCAACCCCTTACTTCTGAGAATGAATAGCATGTATCTTTCCCAGTGAAATTAAGGATAAAATCCAGACCTCCTGAAACATCAGTCCCTCCTTCTACCTGAACTGAAGTTCACCTTTCTCCCCCAGGCTGTTATTCCAGAAAGGAGTATTGATCAAACAGTTTTAGTACCAAATTGATTCACTCAACTCCAGAAACATGAGTTGCATCTCTATGAAAAACACTCAACTCTCATGAATTAAATTTATTTTTATGCAAAAGTATAATTACTATGAAAAATGCCTACATGAAAGTAGTTTTGTGTCTTTGCTGTATTTTTTCTTAGACGATCTCAATAAATCAAGTCATTATTTAAAAGTCTTATTTGTTGATGTCAGAATTTTATCTGTTTTCCATAGCTAAAACTTATTTACATTATTTATATATGAATTTCAAAGGTATTTTACTTTGCAGGGCTAAAAAAATGCTCAAAACAATTATCCCCCAGGTATAGTTTCTGAATATTATTCTATAAATAAATCTTGTCTTATTTTTATTTATATTGTCCATAGCTACTAGTTACTTTTAGAGAATTTCTTTTAATAGTAGCTATTATTAGCAATGGGAAAAAAAACCAGTTGAAAATTAGGAGTATTTTTTTTCTGAGAATTTCTATGTAAAATATGTATGTGCATTTATGAATTAACTTAGGTGAAACTGTGACTGAAAACACAAGGGATGTTTTTATGCCTTCTTTAGTTCTTTTTAATTCAGTGAGGGGTCGTTTTTCATATTGCTTTGGGGATGAAAGAGAGAAACAGATGGAGAAGGAAAGAGACGACTCAGAGGGTGGAGAGGGGAGAGTGGTCAACGGGGGCGAAGCGACTGAAACGCTGCCGCTGACTAGCTGACCTTTCCGGTCACTCAGATGCGAAAGCAATCACGACCATATTTCACTCGCGTCAGGATCACTCGGATGGCTTCGAAACCCGAGGCTGCGGCAGAGAAGCAGTCTTGCAGCAGGTGCTGCAGGGCCATGAGCCCAGGCGAGGGTGGTTTGGGTGGCAGCTGCCCAGGTTTACCCTCATCTCATCTAAAGAGCTGCAAGGAGGCGCTAACCACTCTCCAGACACTTTCCACAGAAGGGAACTTCCGGGGCCAGCTTGCTTTGCTTCAGCTGTGAGCTGCATGGGCCAGCAACGGCATCAAAGGTTAGCTCCTGGGAGAGCTCACGGAAACCCAGATGAAATGGCCTGTGGGAACTCAGCACCTCCCATGGAGCTCAGGATGGATGCGTGAGGGTGGAAACATCTGTGCTTGCGGTGGATGCGAAGGAGGTAGGCGGTAGCAGGGAAGCAATTCCAGCGATGGGGCCTGCCCGGGCTGAGATCCCCTCGGGGGAGGCTCATGGGGAAGGCTCTGACTCTCTGCTGCTTCTCTGCACCCCTTCCTCCCACTTCTCATCCTGCTCCTTCTCTGTCTTCTCCCTCTCCCCATCCCCCTTCCAAGTCCTCCCTCTCCCCTTCCTCCTCTTCCCTCCTCTCTTCACTCTCGGGCTCCTCCGTCCAATTCTTTAAACTTGAATTTAGAAAAAAAAGTCATGTGATAGGGCGAATAGTGTTCGTATAAACGCCTTCCTCCAGTCTGGGGAGGAGGACGCTTGGCCTGTTTGCTCTTTCATGAAGCTCTAACACACACACCTGACGCAGTTTCCCAGCCGTGCTGAGGACCTACACGGAACCGGAACCGGACAGAGAGGTGATGGGCGGGCGGTGGGTACATAAGGTGAGAGCCTCCCCAGCGCCCCGTCTAGGAATACGCTACAATTTAGCAAAACAAACCCACAAAACACTCTTGACTATAAGCAAATGCAATCTTAAAATAGTTTAGTTCTATAATCCCATAAATTACCATCTATTATAATGATGAAAATTAAATGGTGAACCATAGCTAATATGTATTTGCCAATTTGTAAGTAAAAAGGTATGGATCCATTGCAATGTCACAGCTTTTACTCAATAATAGTTAGATTGCTAACCCATAGCTCTGACGAAATCTATATCTATCTCATTTCCACAATGTTTTCCAATGATTTCGGGTAGTAAGAACAGTGACAATGTCAGTGTTTTTCTTTTTCTTTTTTTCGGATAATGTGCGATCAATATTTCCTGGATTAAATAATATATTCTAAGTGTGATCCTTCTGATTAAAAAAATTGTCTACACTGGGATTTTTTCAAATATATAGATGGAAATGGGTGGGACCAATTTATCTTATTCAGAAGAGACACTGAAGTGGAATGTGGTATTGACATAGAGACTATGCCTTTCTACCCAGTGTAGGGGAGGGGTGTAGACATTTTATAAGAAAGGAAAAAACAGTTCACACGATTTGCTGCTAACTGTGGAAGTCTTGTTGAGTTTTATTCAGTCCATTCATTTAATAAATGTTGTTCCCTTAGAGTTCATTTAAAAATTAATGAAATAGTTATCTTTCTCTGGTTGACTTACTTGACTTGTATGATAATGTCTAGGCCCATCTGTGCATGTGTGATCAGTTGCTTCAGTACTGTCAGACTCTTTGCAACCTTATGGACTCTAGCCCACCAGGCTCTTCTGTCCACGGGATTCTCCAAGCAAGAATACCGGAGTGGGAGGCCATTTCATCCTCCAGGGGATCTTCCCGACCCAGGGATTGAACCCTCATCTCTGGTATCTCCGGCATTGCAGGTGGATTCTTTACCCACTGAACTACCCGGGAAGACCCTAGATCTATCCATCTTAAGTCAAACGACATTATTTCACTACCTGTGTGCCTGAGTAGTATCCCACTGTATATATGTACCACATGTGTGCCCACTCACCTGCTGGCAGACACTTAGGTTGCTTACATGTGCCGGTTATTGTCAACAGTGCTGCAGTGAGCCTTGAGGTGCGTGCATCTTTTTGAATGATGCTTTTCTCTAGATATATGCCCACAAGCGGCATTCCTGGTCATACTGCAGTTCTACTTTTTTTTTTTTTAAGCCACCTCCATACTATTCTCCACATTAGCTGCACCGATTTACATCCCCACCAGAAGTGTAGGAGGATTCCCCTTTTCTCCACTCCCTCTCCAGTATTTATTGTGTATAGACTTCAACACATGCAGCTCAACATTGAAAAAGAAAAATCCAATCAAAAAATGAGGGGAAGATCTAAGTAGACATTTCTCCAAACAGTTTCCCTACATTTTGTGTTGAAGCCCTGACTTCCCATGTGGCTGGACTTGGTGATGGGCTCTCTCAAGAGGGCATTGAGCTTAGAGGTGGGCCCTGATTCGATGGGCTTCCCAGGTCACACTCCTGGAAAAGAACTCACTAGCCAATGCAGGAGACACGGTAGATGTGTGTTCTATCTCTTGGTCGGGAAGATCCCCCAGAGAAGGAAATGGCAACCCACCCCAGTGTTCTTGCCTGGAGATTCCCATGGACAGAGGAGCCTGGTGGGCTACAATCCATGGGGTCACGAAGAGTCAGACACAACTGAGTGATTAACGTATACAGTCATTGTTTATTCCTTTTTATTTACTTTCAAAAATAAATGATTGTGAGTTTCCTGTGATGGAGGCTGTGCGGGGACTTTTCTGCGTTGGTGAGTGGGAACAGGTGAGCAGGGCGCTGTGCTGGTGACCTCGGAGGACAGCAGCAGAGGGCAGGCGGGCAAGGGTTGCAGTCACTCTGGGCAGCACCCTCTCGGTCCAGCTGACAAATGAAGGCCTGCCTTCCAGACACAGACAGAAGGCTGAGAGGTGAGGGAGGGGCCCTTCAGCCCTGGCCCAGGTCTCAGGAGGGCTGCCCAGAGGGGCACCGGGCCCTTGAGTGGTAGGTACAGATGGGGATGTATCGTCACACGCAATCAACAAACCCACAAGTGTAAGGGTGCTGACCAGCACGTCCCCAGGACAGGAGGCTCTGGAGGAGTTTTACCACCTTCTGAACCCGAGTCTTACAAGACAACCAGAACTTTACAGATGGACCGAATCTGTGCTACAGACGGAAATCGCCGCCATGACCCCCGTTAGCGGTAAGCGGGAGGAACCTCAGCACACAGCTGTCTTCCCCACAATAATTGCCTCATTTCAGCAGTAACGGCCGTTCCCCTGGATGTGCCTGCGATTTTTGTCCTGGGGGCTTGTCGGTGTCCATTACTTGGTTAGTATCGTCACGGCCACTCGAGCACCACGCTCTGCAGGAATGGCCTTTGGCTGCCAGAGCTTACTGGCTATTGATTTCCTAGCTGGATGGGGCTGGGGAGGGGAGAGAGGAACTGAGTCTGACTCATCGCCACGCACTGCTGTTTATGTTTGGCAGAGACTCCGAAGTTCACGCCAGGCCCGCACAGCTCTGCCCTTGCCCAGGTGGAGGAAGCTCAGGAGCTTGTGGCCAGAGCCCCGGAGCACCCACGTGGTGCCCGCGGCCTCGGCCTGAGTGGCTTGGAGGCTGGAGTGGCTGTGGTGGGGCTCTCAGAGGGGCCAACAGCGCATTGCTCGGGAACCAGGGAGCTCAGGAGAGGTCGTGAGTGTTCATCACCTGTGCTTGTTTGGGGCCGGCGCCGGCTGGTGCAGCTTGCATGCGCCATCCAAGAAAAATCCCACCACTTGACGTATCTGCTTTGAAGAGGGACCTCCCGTAGACGTGTGGACATCACACCCGTCTGAAGGGCCTGGAACATGGGACTTCCCCCCAGTCTGAAGCAAGTGTACCAACAGTAATAGTGCTCAGACAGGCTGTTTACCCCTTGTTCTTTTGCATTCACTCCCTCACATAAACTCCACGAGGAAGGTGGCAATAATACTGTCCAGTTGTTCAGAGGAAGAAACGGATGAGCTCGTAACAAGCACTGGGCACAGATCTAGAACGTTCCGTTCCTCTTGTGTATTGGGGCTGGGAGCGTGGTGGAGGCAGAGCTGGAGAAAAGCTGTTGTGCGGCACGGCTGAGCTGACGCGGTGCAGGCCCAAGGCCGGGGGGCTGCTGCAGCCTGCCTGAGTCTGGCTGGTCCACGCTCTGCCCGGAATTTCCCTGTGGTGGGCTCGGCAACCGCATTGGAAAATGGAAGCGCGTCTGTGAAGGAGAGGACACACCCACATTTGTTCAACTGGGGGGAAACCTCTGTCCCGCCAGGAGGTAGGTAGGGCAGAGTCCTCGTGCGTCATTGGGAACATGTGACGGGCTGACCTGTAAAGTCCGAGGGGGATTCTTCATCACTTCCTGATTTTGTCCACAATTATGGCGCTCAGGATTTTAAAAACTCACTTTGCAGACAGCATGTTTCACTTGGCATGAAAACAGCACATGTGAGAGGGATACAGCCCATCTCCGGTCAGAAAAGTGTACGTAGGGAATCAAGACGCAATAGTGGGAGATGCATAGACACTGAGGCCCGTTAACCCAGGCCTGAGGGCAGATGCTGAAGGCCAGCGGTGCGGGGCTGTGAGAATGGGCTTCAAGGTCGAGGGTGAGACCCGCTCCCTTGGCTGGTGGGTTTCTACCAGACGCCCAGGGAGCTAAAGCGTGTGTGACTGACAGGATGAGAAGCAGGGGTTGGCCAGCCTCACCCCAGCCCAGCCCACGCCCTGGGTGAGCTCTGAGTGTGCCAGAAGCCTGCCGTCAGGAGGGCAGTAAGCACAGAGCTGGGGGACATGGGCCTGGGGGTGCAACGGGCTCCCCCGCTTCCCGATTGACCTGCTGACATCCCGGCTCTCTTGGCAGAGACTGGGAGCCGCTGGAAGGAATGCTTCTGTCTGAGACGGGAGCAAGCCCAGCCTGAGCAAGCCTTTGAAAGATGCTCAGGGCAGCTGGGGCTACACCCACCCCTCGATGCACCGTCACAGTCACTGATGAGGAAAGTTCTGACAAGTTCAAGATCCTTGATATCCAGTCTCCTCTCGGGGCCTGAGGCATTTGCTCCCAGGAGGGGGAGAGACACTGACGCAGCCAGGATGACAGAAAGCAGGACCTTCCTGGGGCATAAATCTCAACAAGAGGTTGGGCGAATTCGCTGGATTTCATCACAGTGCTTTTTTATTTTCTGAAACCCCTGTTACTTTCATGATTAAGGTGATTCTCCTGACCTTGGGACCAGTCAGGAATCAGTATGTAGCTTTACAATGATTTCAGCTTCAAAACATTTGACCTTTGAATATGCTCATCGTTTATCCTATTATGCAAAGACCTTCCCAACTTAATGACACATGACTCTTGGGCTGACTACTAGCAAGCACTTGTAGGATAAAGAGGAAGAGAAAGATTAAGGCCTGATGGCATTAGCAGTAATCACACCAAAATATTTCTTACTGAACTCTAGTCCATCATAAAGAATGCACTGTAATTAACTATGGAAGGAGGAGGGTGAAAATATTCAACATCCACAAATACAGAAGGGCTGAATGTACTAAAATACCTGTTCTGTTAATTATCTAAGAAGCCACTCTGCTTTCCGTAAGATACTGTTTAAAAGATGGTAACGAGGACCCTATGTGCAAGACAGCAAAAGAGACACAGATATGAAGAACAGACTTTTGGACTCTGTGGGAGAAGGCGAGGGTGGGATGATTTTAATGAATAGCATTGAAGCATGTATATTACCATATATGAAAGAGATGACCAGTCCAAGTTTGATGCATGAAACAGCTCTCAAAGCCAGTGCACTGGGATGAACCAGAGGGATGGGATGGGGAGGGAGGTGGGCAGGAGGTTTGGAACGAGGGACACATGTACACCCATGGCTGATTCATGTCAATGCATGGGAAAACCACCACAATATTGTAAAGCAACTAGCTTCCAATTAAAATAAAGTAAATAATTGAAAATAAAGCACTTAAGAAATCTAGCTGGCATGTAGAAGGCACTCAAGAAACCTGTGCTGATTTTGAAGAATTAACCATGAACCTCAGAGAATTCCTTTTGGATGACTTTCTTACTAAATGCATGTCTTGCTGCTGGAGACAAGACATCCATTGTCCCCAGCAGGTCGCTGCTTACTAGCTCTATTACATAGAATGCATTTAATTAATTGTAGCATCCAAGTTCATTAATATCTACCAATGGCCAGATACACCCAATCACCCTCAAACTGAGGAAAAAAGTCTGCAGTTGGAAGCCTTAGTGCTCAGCTGCCCCGTCGTGTCCGACTCTTTGTGACCCCGTGGACTGTAGCCCGCCAGGCTCCTCTATCCATGGGATTTCCCAGGCAAGAATCCTGGAGTGGGCTATAATTTCCTTCTGCAGGGGACCCTACTGACCCAGGGATAGAACCCGTGTCTCCTGCTGGGCCGGCAGATTCTTTAACCACTGCACCACCTGGGAAGCCGTTACAAACCTTAACCACCAGATTTTCTGAATTTGTTCTTCGCTTTCAACCTATCAGAATTTTCTCCAGGAGGATAAGTTCACATATGAATCAGCTTGTTAAATTAACATGTTTCCTCAGAGGACAACTGGATCCTCAGACCAGACCTCAGAGGGAAGGTGGGCGTGAGGGATCCTGAGGGGTGAGGAGACCCAACGCCATCTTGAAGGTTCTGGGGGGAAATGGGTGTCTTGACTTCCCTGACAAGTGAAGGGTGAGGAAATCCATCAACACTGGGGGAAAATAGGATTTTTGAAAGGCTAAGCCCAGCTGGTAGGTGGGGAGGCTGATTTAAGAAGCCAGCCAGCCTGCAGTGGTAGAGAACAAGTCGAGGAATAAAATCATACTGAAAGGTCACTGGGATATGAAACAAGGCAGGTTTCATTTTTTTTTTTTTTTTGGAATGGTTCAAATTCCTGAAAACAGAGTGACCCATTAGAGGGTATTTCCAAATAGCAAGTCTAAGCCAGCGTATAACCATGAGTCAGGAGTGGAATCACTGTGAATACCGACGATCTCTATTTTCCTTTCCTGACCTTCAACGTTTGCTTGTTTACGATCTTTTTTTTTTTTTTTTTTTTCTGATCACCTGAGCTAGTGAAAATGAAAATGTGCAGAGCAGCATTAAGTCATATTTTCCTCGCGAACATCACACGGAGATTGCTGTGATAACAGGTGAAGCCAAGATTGAAAACTGATTGAAAAAATACAACCAAAAATACCACATCTGTACAAAACACTTTAAAATGCCAAACATTTCCAGGAGACCCAATAATTGAAAAATAGAGTACAAAAGTCATCTGTCACGATGTTTTTAAAGATGAAATATTTGCAGTCACATTCCAATCTGTGTCTGTGGTTGGGCATCCCTTAGTCTGAAGCCAAAAGAGGCAGAATACACCTTTATGTTAACAGAATTCAGCTTTTTAGGATCATCACCTCTGCTATTTCTTTCTTTATGAATTTTGATCGCATATTGGACTAAATTGAGTTACAGTGTTGTACACAGCTTTTCAGGTGCACAACAGAGTTTCAGGTGTACAACGAAATGATTCAGTTCTACTTACACACGTGTCTCTTCTTTTCCAATTCTGTTCCCATTTAGGCCATTGCAGAGCATTGAGCAGAGTACCCTGTGCTCTGCCCAAGGTCCTTGTTTAAATTCACCGCAGTATATTTACATGTCACTCTCAGCATTTGAGAGCAGTGAGCCCCCAAGAGGGCACATTCTGGGATGCCCAGTGGGGTCCAGCCTTGGACAAAATAGCAGCAGAACCAGTAAGTGATGAACCATGCATCTCTGAAATGGTGTCAATGGGGACGACGTGCACACCCCTTCTTAGGCAAATATTGGCAGGGAGTGTAGGTTCTCAGCCAGCCCCGAGACTTTTCCTCCTCCAGGTCCATCCAGGGTGAACATCTCATGTTAGTCCAGGCACTGGCTTTGCCTCTCAGGTATTTGTTGGGAAGATACCTGTCCAGATAGAGGGTCATGGAGTCTTTAAATTCAAGTCTCCACCTCGCCTCACATTCATGTTCCTTTATCGAGTTGATTTATCCCAGTGGTTCTTGCAAAGGCAGTTCTATCAGTGCTGTGTTATGGGGTTGGATTGCTCCTCCCAAAGATGCGCTGACCTCCTAAGCCCCCCAGTGCTGTGAACGTGACCTTACTTGGAAGTAGGGTCTGTGCAGATGATATAGTTAAGCTGAGGTCATTACTCTGGGTCCCTTATCCAGTAGGTCTGGTGTCCCCAAGAGAATGGGAAATCTGGGTCCAGACATATGCATGGGGAGGATGTCATGCAAAGATTGGAGCTCTGCAGCCACGAGTCAGGGGACCCCACGGGTGACCAGCAACCCAGCGGAAGCCAGACTGGGGACAGGTCCTCACAGAGCCTTCAGCCCGCATGGCCTGTGGGCACCCTGACCGGGGACTGACTGTGGCCCCTAGAACTACGAGAGGATAAGCTTATGTGGGACTTGTTAACAGCCCCCCAGGAAACAACTGCCACCCTGTTTGAGAAAACTCACTTCCGGCATTAGACGGCTTCGTCCTGTGAGGGCAGGGTCCATGGGACACCCCGGCTACTTTGGCCTGCTGACTGTGATCTGCGCCTAGGATGGGAGCGGAAACTCAATGGGCTGATCGACCCTGTCCTGGGGGTGTGCTCAGTCGCTTTAGTTGTGTCCAACTCTTTGCGACCCTGTGGACTGTAGCCTGCCAGGCTCCTCCATCCACAGGATTCTCCAGGCACGAAAACTGGAGTGGGTTGCCATGCCCTCCTCCACACTGTCTTGGGATCACTGGTCAAACCCCTCAATTTCCCAGAAAGTCTGTATTGGACAGAAACTCCCCCCGAATTCCTCCTCTCATCCAGAAAGAGCTCTTAATGGCCTCAGCATCCTTCACCTTCCACAGCGCCGGGGGCACCAGCCTCCTGAGAAACTCAGTCTCCCCACTAGATCCTAAGAGAAGGAGGGCTTTCATTTGCTGAAAAGTACTGACAGCTTGTGAAAGGTCACTGTTCCTCGGTCACCTTCAACGGGGGGTCGAGTGTCATAAGCAGAGAGGACACTGGTTGGGGGCGGGTTCTCGGGGACCTGAAGGACTTACACCGCGGGGGCTGTTCTTAAACTGCAAGATGCATGCACAGCATTCCTTCCGGCAGGGAATTTGTCAACAAGGTCTGTGACAGGCAAGCCGGGAGGCCTCGCCTCATTCATAATTGAGGGTACTTGATTGTAAAGTCATGTTTGAGACTCACACACGAGAGGCTGGGTTCCAAAGCTCTGAATCCCACTGGGGTGCCATCTCTGACTGTCGTGAGCCGGGGAGCTGCGTGTGACATCTGTAAACTTGGGGATGCACAGATGTCCATTTACAGGAATGTCAGGGTGTGGGCCGCTCTTGCTGCCCCGTGATCAGGGCTTGTCAACCAGGCCCTTACTCTGTGGAGTCTTAGACGTAGGGAGGGAATCAGAGATAAGGAGAACAAATTCCAGGGCTTTCTGTGTAAGAACAATATAGATTTTGTTAAAAAATTACCTTTAAAGGCAGAATATGAGTCTCTTGCATTTTCCAAATAAGATGTCACGCCCATGTAGAAGCAGCTAAGAAGACCTACTGGCAGGGCAATTTAGATGAAAAATCGGCCTTGCTGATTGTTCTTGTAGCTACCTAACCGAAAGAACTAAATTCAATTTTCTTAAAAGGCACTGTCTGGGGTTGATCACCTCTCTCATATTTTAAAAATGTTCATGAACTCGAACACTGGGTTCAAGCGAATCTGATCTCACACCGCGGAAGGCTGGCTGAGAAGCCAAGGTGAGAACATTTCTCCTCCACCAGCTGTTAGGTGAGACCTGAATAATAAAGGATGAGGTTGGGATGATGAGGGGCCCCAAGGGGCCAGGTCCCGGCCAGCCCGATGCCGGGTTCACTCTGCTGCCTGCAGTTCCTCTCCCCTTCTCTGTCTGTTATCCGTCCCACCCAGTCTGTCTTTCTAGAGCACCTGCATGGTGCTGAAAAGGGAGAATGTTAGTCACTCAGTCTTGCCTGACTCCCTTTGACCCCATGAACTGTAACCACCAGGCTCCTCTGTCCATGGAATTCTGCAAGTAAGACCACTGGAGTGGGTTGCCATGCCATTCTCTGGGGGCTCTTCCCGACCCAGGGTTCCAACCCAGGTCTCTTGCACTGCAGGCAGACTTTTTTTTTTAACCATCTGAGCCACCAGGGAAGCCTGCATGATGCAAAGACACCTCATCAATTCCAAGGACGCTCCCAGAGGACAGAAGGTATTGGCATGACATTCACTGGTTGGTCCGGCATTGCAGGGTTCAGTCCCTAAACACTGGGGACTACGTGGCCATCATCCAAATATGCTTCTCTCATCACGTTGACCACTGTGCAGCTCTTATTCTATTTCCAAACCATACCCTGTGTTGGTCTGACTCTGTTGCTCAAGGAAGCAAACAATGAGCTTGGAGAAACAACAATCCACCCCGCTTTTACAAGATACACACAGTCCCAGGAAGACGGTCTGCAGATGACCAGCTGCTGTACGGGTTCCACATCCACAAGATGACTCTTGTTTGAATACAATCTGCATGGGTATCGAGAAGGTCTGGCCTATATGCTTCTCTACTTTTAAAATATTTAACTAAGTGTCCTCTTTTTTTTTGTTTTGTTTTGTAAAGTATAAAAAATACACTATTGAAAATGAAAGTCGCTCAGTCATGTCCTACTCTTTGAGATCCCATGGACTGTATAGGCCAGAATACTGGAGTGAGTAGCTGCTCACTTCTCCAGGGAATCTTCCCAACCCAGAGATCAAACCCAGGTCTCCCACATTGAAGGCAGATTCTTTACCAGCTGAGCCACCAGGGAAGCCAAGAATACTGGAGTGGGTAGCCTATCCCTTCAGGGGATCTTCCCTACCCAGGGATCTAACTGGCGTCTCCTGCATTGCAGTTGAATTCTTTCCCATCTGAGCAACAGGGAAGCCGATGTAGTATTAAGTCTATGTATGAATAACTGCCACTTGGTGCCTCTCTTAGTGGAGTCCAGTTAAATTGCTAAATTAGTAAATTCTTTCCAATTTTGCTTGAAAACAATGCATATTTAAACAAATTTGTAATACAGCATATGTGGGAAACTGCATTTTTTTCTCTTTTCTTGTGTGTCTCCCATTTTCCTTCTCCTCTCCCTTCATTTATTTCCCCTCTAACTAATGCATCTGTATTAGTTTCCTTTACTGTGTAAAAGATAGCACAGAATTTAACTTAGGACTTCCCTTGTAGCTCAGATGGTAAAGCGTCTGCCTACAACGTGGGAGACCCAGGTTCGATCCTTGGGTCGGGAAGATCCTTTGGAGAAGGAAATGGCAACCCACTCCAGTACTCTTGCCCGGAAAATCCCATGGATGGAGGAGCGTGGTAGGCTACAGTTCATGGGGTCACAAAGAGTCGGACACGACTGAGCGACTTCACTTCATAGTTTCCATGGGTCAGAAGTCTAGGCATGGTTCAGCTGAGCTCTCTGCTGAGGAAGTGAAGTGAAGTCGCTCAGTCATGTCTGACTCTTTGTGACCCCATGGACTGTAGCCTGCCAGGCTCCTCCATCCATAGGACTTTCCAGGCAAGAGTACTAGGGTGGGTTACGATTTCCCTCTCCAGGGGATCTTCCCGACCCAGGAATCAAAGCCGGGTCTTCCGCACTGCAGGCAGATGCTTTACCATCTGCTGAGGAATGTCTCCCAAAATTAGAATCCAGGTGCTGGCTGGGCTGCATTCTCATCCAGAGACTTGTCTAGGGAAGGATTTCCCTCTAAGACCCTCAGGTTCCTGGCAGGGTCCACTTTTTTTTGGCTGTAGCGTTCATGGCAGATGCTTCTTCTAAGTCAGGGAAGGAAAGTCTTCATGGCTTCAAATCTCTCACATCTGGACCTGCCATAAAAGGATGTATCTGATTAGGCCTGGTCCTCCCAGAATGATCACCTTTTGATTAACATCAAGTCAAAACCAGGGACCTTAATTATGATGCAAACATCCCTTCAGTTGTACCACTGATGTTGCTGTTCAGTTGCTAATTCATGCCCAACTCTTTGCAGCACCATGGACTTCAGCACACCAGGCTCCCTTGTCCCTCACTATTTTCCAGAGTTGGCTCAAGTTCATGTCCACTGAATCAATGATGCTATCTAACCCTCTCATCCTCTACACCCCCCTTCTCCTTTTGCCTTCGATCTTTCCCAGCATCAGGGTCTTCTTCAATGAGTCAGCTCTTTGTATCGGGTGGCCAAATTATCAGAGCTTCAGCCTCAACATCAGTCCCTCCAATAGATATTCTGGATTGATTTCCTTTAGGATTGACTGGTTTGATCTCCCTGCCGTCTAAGGGACTCTCGAGAGTCTTCTCTAGCACTACAGTTTGAGCGATTCGATTCCTCGGCACTCAGCTTTCTTTACGGTGCCAATCTCACATCCATATATGACGACTTTAAAAACTGTGGCTTTGAATAGATGGACCTTTGTCAGAGAAGTGCTATCCCTGTTATTTAATGCACTGTCTAGTTTTATCACATGATGTAACATCATCCAGCACGGTAGTCGACTGCTTTGCCATATTTTATCAGTTAAAAGTGAGTTCGGGGACCACGCTCACTCAGAGAAAAGGGGTCTCACGAAGACGTGGGGCCACCTGCCGCATGTGGTCTTCTCCCACGTGTCCCGTGTGTTGACCAGATCCCTCGTGTACAGACGTGCTGGCTCATGCACAGGCAACACGCTGGTCAGTCACCAGTGGCATCCGCACAACTCAAGGGCTTTTCACTGAATCACCCATAAACGTTGCCTGAGGACTCTGGACCCCCACGCAGGCAGCCAGAAGGGAAGGGGCTTAGAGTTGGCCAGTGCTGACGGGAGCTGATGGGTGGGTGCCCCGGTGCTCCCCACCCCGCCTTTGTTGGCGATGACACAGGCTTATTCCTCTGCTGTCCAGCTCCCAGCAGGGCCGAGCCCTGTTTCCCAGAGGCAGCATCCTTGGCCTTGGTCTTCACTGGCCCTCCCCATCCCCGTGTCACTGCCTTCATGACCATCTCCCGAATAAGATGCCTGCCTCACAGTCCCGACTCAGCTCTGCATTTGGAGCCCATGTAGCACAGGTGTTACCTCTCTGCAGCTGGGTGCCCATAGTACACCCTTGGCATGGGAGTATCGCATTTCTAGGACTGCCGTAACACGTCACAGACCCAGGGCTCAAAGCAGAAGCACGTCATCAAACAGCTCGAGAGCCCAGGAGGCCAAGAAGAAGTGCGGGTTCCCTCTGACCCGGCGCAGGAGGCTCTGCTCCGGCCCCTCTGCCGGCAGCCTTGGGGTCCAGGCAATCCGAGTGTAGATGCACCTCTGCTTTCAGCTTCGCAGGTATTCTCCCTGTGTGTCTGTGTTCAGATTTCAGCCTTTAAAGCAAAGACAAAACAGCTTATTCAACAAATAGATTGAAGGAAAACTTAGCAAACGTGGCGTCTCCTGACTCTGGCTGTGACGAAGTAACTCAGGCCAAGAGAGCCCTCCCTCAGGAAGCAAGTATAAAACAGGACAAAATACTCAGGTCGCCTTCCTGCCCCGGGAAAATCCTAGTTCTCCAGGTCACTAACACAGTTACTCCTTTTTTCTTCACAAGTAGGTGTATAGCCATCCCAGAAGCAAACACCAACCACCCACTAACAGCGGAGCTACCAAAACAGTTAAGGTTCTCTTTGCTCAGCTTTTGCAAGAAGAGCCACGCTTCTGTGTTTTCCGCTTCGTATGACAGTTTAGTCGCCTAAGTCGTGTCTGACTCTCCTGATCCCATGGACTGTAGCCTGCCAGGCTCCTCTGTCCATAGTGTTTTCCAGGCAAGAATACTGGAGTGGGTTACCATTTCCCTCCCCAGCCTCTTCATATAATAGTTTCTCTATTTTTTGCTGTGCCACCAACTATATACACAGCTGAGTTAGATCTTTGCTCTTTCTTTTGCTTTCTAGGAATTGCTTTATCGTTTTGTGAAATATGTTCACGGTTGCGAAGTTGTCTCTAAACAAACATGCCCCTTTCCTCTTCACATTGTGTTTTCACTCACTTAAAACTAACCTTGTGTACTGATTATGATTTACCAGTTCATTATTTTAACATAACAGGTGGATGCATGTATGTGTATTCATACACTATATATAATTTAAGGGAAACCCAACAACACTGGAGTGGGTAGCCTATTCCTTCTCCAGCGGATCTTCCCAATTCAGGAATCGAACCCAGGTCTCCTGCATTGCAGGCGGATTCTTTACCAGCTGAGTCACAAGGGAAGCCCAAGAATACTGGGGTGGGTAGCCTATCCCTTCCCTAGTGGATCTTCCCAACCCAGGAATCAAACCGGGGTCTCCTACATTGCAGGCAGATTCTTTACCAACTGAGCTATCAGGGAAGCCCAATATAATGTATAAAAGTCTATATATTGTTATCAATCTCTCACCTGTCAACCATCTATCTCTGTTTGTTTATCATCTATTATATATCAGTCTACTCCTATCTACCTCTATTATCTATCCATTTATCTATTGTCTCTCTATAGACGAGGGTTGGTAGTGTAGGAACATTGCTGGACAATACCTGATGCTTCTCCCAGGAGCTGCACCATTTTGTGTTGAATTGGTAATAACTGAAAGTGCCTGTTTCCATAATATTATCATCTGAGTTTGCTGTCAAATTTCTGGAGGCTTGCCAATGTCATAGTGCTAAAGATTTCCACTGCAGTTTTGATTTATGTTTCTCTAATTATGAGTGAAGTTAATGTCTCTCCATAGTACTAAACGCTACCTGCATTTCTTTTTGACTGTGATCTGTCTGTTTCTTTTTATAGTCCATTTCTCCAGAGATATTTTTTACACATTTAAGAAGCTCTGTACATATTAGAGCATTCTTGCCCGGAGAATTCCATGGAGAGAGGAGTCTGGCAAGCCCAGAGTCAGGCATGACCATGAATGAGCCTGCACACACAGTGCTCACAAATGATTTTCTACCTTTTAATTCTTTTTTCTTTTTACTCTATTCATATATTTTGTACACAGATGGTTTTGCAAGATTTTTTTCTTAATGTCACCAAATATATCAATCATCCACTTTCAAGTTTTACAGAAATTAACCAATGTTTTCCTTCCCTATTTATATGGTTTCATTTTTCTTCATAGATCTCTGGTACATTTAGAATTTATCCTTCTGTATGATGAGGCTGCAGCTATGCTCCTTGGAAGTAAAGCTATGTCAAACCTAGACAGTATGTTAAAAACAGAGACATCGCTTTGCCAACAATGCTCTGTACAGTTAGGGCTATGGTTTTTCCACTAGTCATGTATAGATGTCAGAGCTGGACCACAAAGAAGGCTGAGTACTGAGGAACTTACACTTTCAAACTGGGGGTGCTTGAGAAGACTTAGGAGCCCCTTGAACTGTAAGGAGATCAAACCAGTCCATCTTAGAGGAAATCAGCCCTGCATATTTATTGGAGGGACTAAAGCTGAAGCTCTGATACTTTGGTCACCTGGTGTGAAGGGCTGACTCACTGGAAAATAACCTGATACTGGGAAAGATTGAAGGCAAAAGGAGAAGGGCGCTACAGAGGATGCGATGGTCATGTAGCATCACTGGCTCAACAGACATGAGTTTGAGCAAACTCTGGGAGATGGTGAAAGATGGGGGAGCCTGGTATGCTGCAGCCCATGGGGTCTCAAACAGTTGGACAGGACTGAGCTCCTGATCAACTACAACTTAATGAGATAAACTGATCCAACAGAATCTTTTTCAATATGATGGTTTATCCCACTACTGTAATGCCAGTTATGGAAAAGTTCAATTTTTCCTACCAATTTAAAATGGCAACTTTATCATATAATTTATTTTGCCACACAGTTGTACCCACTTCTGGACATTCCATTATCTTTCATTCAGGTGTTTATACATCCATGTGCAGCATCCCTTTTGTTCTCATGTACTGAGACTTTTTCTTTTAATAGGAGTAAGTTGATTTACAATGTCTCAGGTATACAGAAAAGTGATCCAATTATACATATATATTATATATGTATTCTTTTTCAGATTTTTTTCTATTTTAAGTTATTACAAGATGTTGAATACAGTTTCTTGTGCTATAAAGTAGGTTCTTGTTGATTATCTATTATATATGTATATAATATTATATATATATACATATATATATATACCCTAATCCCAAATTCTCAAGTTATCCCTCCATGCTTCCCCCTTTGCACCCATATGCTGGTTTTCTTCATCTTTGAGTCTGTTTCTATTTTATAAATAAGCTCATTTGTATCATTTTTAATTTCTACATATAAGTGATATCAGATGATACTTGTCTTTGTCTGACATTTCATCTCAGCATGATAATTTCTAGGTCTATTCATGTAGTTGCAAAGGGTATCATTTCACTCTTTCTGTGACTGGGCAGTATTCCTTTGTGTATATGTACACCTTATCCATCACCTGTTGATACACTAGGTTGCCGAGGTTCTGTACGTCTACACCGCATTATAAAAATCATTGCTCTTATTTAATATTGTTCTCCTGGCTATTCTTTGTTTTTTTTCTTCTAAATGAACTTTAAAATCAACTTGCTTCCTTCTAGAAGAATGAAACATCTGATATCACAGTTGCTATTAGGTTAAATTCACAAATTCATCTGGAGAGAACCAATACATATGTCTCCGAGATTTCCCAGGTGGAACATGATATGATGTCAGGTTGGTCTATGTGTCCTTTCCTGTCTTTTTTTGTTTAAATTTTAGTACATTTCTCTTCTTGTCTAATTTCAGCATAGAAGGCAAAGTGAACATTTCAAATATGAATTATGTCTTGGTGTCTCTCTGCTCAAAACTTTCCGGTAATAAATGATTCATCTCACGCAGAACAAATGCAAACTCCCCCAGGAACCCCACGACCATAGTGATTACTCTGACCACCCTGTAAGTTCTAGAACCTCCTTTTCTCCCACCCCCACTGCCTTCCATGTCCCCACCTCAAGCTTCGGGCTTCCCTCTCATTCTCTCAGCATCACCACCCCCCAGCCAGGTACCCACCTCTGAGCCTCGCCAACTGCTGTCTGCTCATGAGATCTCCCTGCCCATCTGTGTCCAAGGGGAGTCTTCCTCACTCTGAACCACCCGTCTTCCTTCCATGACCTAGTATTTTCTATAACTAATGTCACCTGATAAGTATGTAATTTCACATTTATTGATGAGTCAGTGCTTTATGTTGAATTGAAGTTGTTCTCACTGGTGAACCCCCTGCAGCAGAGCTTCACCTAACACATAGTAAGTACTCTGCAAATGTCCATCATACCACCAAGTGAACAATTAACCTGGAAGACAGCAACTCTCCGTTCACTTGATCTTTTCTGAGAATCTATTGGAAATACGAAATACCCCTTTGTGGCCCCCTGATGAACACAGGAGGACTTGGCCACTCGAAGGGTGCCAGGGCCTCATGTGTGACTTCTGTTTTCTCTCTCACTTCTCCCCCACTGCCTCTCCCCGACCTGGGTGTGGAAATTTACGGAAGCTTTTAGAGATTAGCATTTCTAAGTTGTTACATGGAGAATTCCATGCCCTTTGGTCTTGGCCCAGCCCATGACTGAGAAATGTCACCATTTAATCTGATAAATGGCAACTCATTCTGGAAATAAATCCAGAATCAGACATAATAATCAGACCTCCGAGGTGAATTAAAAGTATCTTAATGCTAAGGAAGGCAGATTCAGTCTCACCGAAGTTTTTCTTTTGTACCGTGAGAAGGCCATCTATACACGCCCTCCACTCATGCGCACTACACACAGCCCACACACATGTGCACGCATGCACACATGTCACAGACACAGACACCACATGTACACACAGCACACAGACTCTCACCATGCTGGCCTGAGCCCCTGCAAGGTGGGACGCTTCCTATTTGCCTGTTCACCCCACCATCCTCCGTGCCCCTTAAAATCAATTAGTATCCTATTTGAAGAAATCAACTCTATTAACCACTTACTCAGAATCTGAAACATCTGAGCATCATTTGAGTGTGTGCTGTTAAAATTTTATTTCTACAAGGAACTCGTCAGTTTTATGGACACTATTAACTACACAGGAAATAAAGAGACGAAGTCCATTTAGGCAATAGAAAAAGTGCAGATTTATAAACTCCCTGATTTTCTTAGAGAATATCAAAGAAGCTGAAAATCACAGATTGGAGGAGGTTGCAAAGAAAGATCACAGTTTTCAGAGATGTGTTTTCTGTGTGGGGCTCTGACGTCAATGAGAAATACATGTGCCGGCTCCCATTGTTCAACACAAGCTTCACTGGTTGAAAGGATCAAGTTGGTTCACTTCAAAGCCTCAGATCCTGCCTCCATAACCAAAATCAGAGGCAGAAGTTCACATAGGAAGCCATATATTCTCCTTATCATAAATTCTAGTATAAGATATAAAGACCACAAGGCACAATGTGCTTGACCTCTTCATCATCTGCGTCTCACCCACAGCTCAAGGTTCTCATGCACCAAACCAGAAGACGATCCTAGGATCACAGAGCATCTCTGTGCTGCCTTTCCCCAACCGCGTACCTGGCATCCTTCCCTGCGGGGAGAGAGAAGGAGGCTGCAGGCGGCCGGAAGATGTGTCTTAGTTGAGATTCCTCGGTTCTCTCTTCCAGCCTCTTTGAAGAGGGTTTTATGAAATGCATGGCATTGTCACATGTTCTGATTTTGCTTGTGGCCGTCTGCATATTCAAACCCAGTTCAGGAACTCTTGTATTGACAACCAGGGCCTTGTACTTAGTTCATATCATGGAACCCTGGGGTCCCACGCTCTATGATATAACATATATTTTCATCTTCTGATGTGCTTCTTTTCACAAAGACAAGCAAAGCACATTTCTACTTCCAACTCCAATCCACTCTCTGCCTTGTACTCAATAGAGAGACTGGCATTTAAGACTGAGAATAAATAATATACCTTCAAGGGAGAGGATTTGCACAAAGCAGCGATGACCTAACTAACTGACTCGCCCCGGCTGACCAGAACCCACTGTACATGTTTGGAGCCGGGCTGGGGGAGGATGAGGGGGGGGGGTCGGCTCTATCCCATCTGGAAATGTTAGCTGTGTAGTCCTGGGGTAGCTCTCAGGTTGCCCACATTTCTGCTTTCATAAGAGAGAGGAAGATAAGTATCCTAAAGATATTGTTGGTCTCGATTTCCAGCTCAAGATTTAGGAGCAGCTGTATATTGATGGGGCAGAAATGTGGCAACCTGAGAGCTACCCCAGGACTACACAGCTAACATTTCCAGATGGGATAGAGTGGACCACCCCCCACATCCTCCCCCCACCCGGCTCCAAACATGTGCAGTTGGGTGCCGGGTTCTGAAGCCTTCCTATTCTTATAGCTTTATGCTCTTTTGAAAAGAACGCATTTGCCATTTACAATAGCCAGCTGCTTAGAGCGGGTCGTCTCTTTGGGGAAGCGCTGTTTCAAAGTGCGTCTTAGTTTTGTGTCCACAGTCCTGATGCCCTGGCTAGTGGTGGTCCAGGCGCTTTAATGGAGGCCTAATAAGGTTTCCTCCTGACATGCTTCAGAACAAAATTAAGATCATGGCATCTGGTCCCCTCACTTCATGGAAAATAGATGGGGAACAAATGGAAACAGTGACAGACTTTATTTTCTTGGGCTCCAAAATCACCACAGACAGCAATTGCAGCCATGTAATTAAAAAACGCTTGCTCCTTGGAAGATAAATTATGACAAACCCAGACAGCATAATAAAGAGCAGAGACATCACTTTGCCAACAAACGTCTGTCAAAGCTATGATCTTTCCAGTAGTCATGCATGGATGTGAGAGTTGGACCATAAAGAAAGCTGAGTGCTGAAGAATTAATGCTTTTGAACTGTGGTGTTGAAGAAGACTCTTGAAAGTCCCTTGGACAGCAAGGAGATCAAGCCAGTCAATCCTAAAGGAAATTAACCCTGAATATTCACTGGAAGGACTGATACTGAAGCTGAAGCTCCAAAACTTTGGCCACCTGATGTGAAAAGCACACTCATTGGAAAAGACCCTGATGCTGGGAAAGATTGAGGACAGGAAGAGAAGGGGACGGCAGAGGATGATATGTTGGATGGCATCACTGACTCAATGGGCATGAATCTGAGTAAACTCTGGGAGACAGTGAAGGACCAGGGAGTCTGGCGTGGTGCAGTCCATGGGGCCACAAAGAGTCAGACGTAACTGAGCGACTGAACAACAGAGGCTGGTGCTGCTTGCAGGGCAGCCAAGAGCTCCTTGGAGGACAGGGTCTCCCCTAATTCCCTGCTTCCATCATTCAGGATTCTACGGCTGGACTGGTGGTCTGTGGTGGCTGTGCAGGCTTCCCTGGTGGCTCAAATGGTAAAGAATCCCCCTGCAATGCAGGAGACCCAGGTTCAAATCCCTGAGTCTGGAAGATCCCCTGGAAAAGGAAATGGCAATCCCCTCCAGTATTCTGGCCTGGGGAATCCCATGGACAGAGGAGCCCGGCAGGACACAGTCCATGGGGTCACAAAGAGTTGGACATGATTGAATGACTAACATAATTCCTGGTGACCTGTGAAGGTGCTGTTGGGACTATATTTCAAGAAAGGCCTCCAGTCCCAGGAGCTTCCCAGTGGACCCTGATCTGCTCGCTTGGACTCACTACGAACCTGGATGGTGAGGAGGTGACCCCAGCTGGGTGATGCTCCCTCTCCCCTCTACTCCTGGGGTTATGACCTGGGGGGCACCCACTGGCTCTGTCTGGAAACTGAGTGTGGGAGCCCACAAGGCCCTATCCAGGGTCCTGAAAACCTGACCAGCATGAGTCAGTGGCCAGCAGAGACCCCATGAGGCGGGTCAGCTGAGGACTCAGGGAGAGCCTGTGTTGCAGGCAATGTGCCCTCTGCACCCAAATACTGCGAGGATGCTCTTCCTTCAGACTGAGCAAATCCCCCAGACCTCCACACCTTCCGAAGCAGAATGTGACCCCCTCCTTGGAGAGTGGTATTACCCACCCCCCTCTAATCCGCCAGTGACACGGAACATCCAATTACAGCCCATTTGCCAGATCCCTGGCCTGAGTCTCAGCCCCCTCCTCCCAGTACACATGTCAACCTGTCCTGCAATTTCTGAGTTCCTAATGGGAATCATGTTTTCAAAGAGCACCCCTCAATCGTTCCTTCCTGGTTTTCTACAAAGTGGTCAGCACACATGTCTCCCATTTTCCTGTTTGCGTTTCTGACAGGGGTCCTTTCTGCCGTGAGGTGAGCCCCCGAGGGAAAGCACACAGGTGACCCAGGTAACTCAGGGGCCTGTGGAGTGGATGGGAGCTTCCAGATTCTGCAAGACAAGCAGAGTTTCCCACAAGTGGGTGATGCCCTGGAGCGTTTTTGATTGATTCTTTTGCCTACTCACAGCCCTAGAGCTGGCTGCAGAGTTGGTCTTATGAGGCTGACATTAATGTGCTAGGTGTATTTCATCACCTCTAATAGGAAGTGAGCACTCAGTGACTCTACATCACACCAGCCTGACACAAGCGCACGCTGATTTTGACGTGTTTTCTTACAAACACCTGGTTTTCATGAATGAATGGATATAATGGTGGCCAGGAGGCCCAGTGTGGGGGACTGCCTGCCCTTGCAGCTCTGTGAACACGTGTCTCCTGCCGGGAGGTCAGACCCCTTCAGGTGAGGGCGCCCTACCTGTCAGCGCAGACACAATTCATCTTTTTTCAAGGGCTATCTGGAATTAGGAGATTTGACTTTTTTTAAAGCACAAAATGGAACCGTCACAGATTTAGGGTAGAGAGGACCTGATCGTTTCCTTATGAAGACTGGTCGATGCTATCAATGCAGGTAAGATGAAGTCAGATCAAAGGAGCTCAGGGTTTTGCTATTTGTTATGCCCTCCTACACCCACAGGCTGTGAGCCTTGGACCTCTTCAAATGCTCCTGTCAGTAGGGCGTCATAGCCAATGTGGTGCAGACATGGTGGACTTTCTGCTTCGTTTTGCTTCTTCTTCTTTTTTTTTTTTTTCCTTTTGCTTACAAATGCCTCACTTGTAGGTTTCCATCCATCTTGGGTGAACATGGTGCATACCAGCAGACCCCACAGAGACTGAACCAGACCTGCCTTTGAGAGCTGGTCTTCTGCGGAGGCACGGGTCAGCAGTGGCCTGCTGCAGGGATGGGGCTCTGGGTGCAGCAGACCTGGGTGTGGCAGAAGTCGTCTTGGATGTGGTTGTCATTAACCCCACCACAGAGCTGCCAGAACTTACAAAGTACTGGGGAATCAGACTCTTGGAGGGCACAAAAAATAAAATGTTGTGCGACCAGGACCCAGGAGAAAGGAACAGCGACACCACAAGAGACTGATCCAGACTTGCCTGTGAGTGTCCAGGAGTCTTCCTTGGAGGTGTGGGTCAGTGGTGGCCAGCTGCAGGGTTGGGGGCCCTGAGTGTGGCTCTGCATGCATGGGACCTTCTGAAGGAGGTTGCCATTTTTTTCATTACCTCCACCATATTTGCACTCAGGTCAAAAAAACAGGGAGGGAACACGGCCCCACCCATCAATAGAAAATTGGATTAAAGATTTACTGAGCATGGCCCCGCCCATCAGAACAAAATCCAGTTTCCTCCAGTCAGTCTCTCCCATCAGGAAACTTCTATAAGCCTCTTACCCATATATGTCAGAGGGCAGACAGAATGAAAACCGCAATTACAGAAAATTAATCAAACTGATCACATGGACCACAGCCTTGTCTAACTCAATGAAAATATGAGCCATGTTGTGTAGGGCCACCCAAGATGGATGGGTCATGGTGGAGAGTTCTGACAAAAGGTGGTCCACTGGAGAAGGGAATGGTAAACCACTTCAGTATTCTTGCCTTGAGAATCCCACGAACAATATGAAAAGGCAAAAGGATAAGACACTGAAAGAGGAACTCCTCAGGTCGGTAGGTGCTCAATATGCTACTGGAGAAGAGTGGAGAAATAATTGCAGAAAGAATGGAGAGACAGAGCCAAAGCAAAAACAATGTCCAGTTGTTGATGTGACTGGTGATGGAAGTAAAGTCTGATGCTGTAAAGAACAATACTGCATAGGAACCTGGAATGTTAGGTCTATGAATCAAGGTAAATTAGAAGTGGTCAAACAGGAGATGGCAAGAGATAACATGGACATTTCAGGAATCAGTGAGCTAAAATGAACTGGAAAGGGCGAATTTAACTCAGATGACCATTATATCTACTACCATGGGGAGGAATCATTTGAAGAAATGGAGTAGCCCTCATACTCAAAAAAAGCATCTGAACTGCAGTTCTTGGGTGTAATCTCAAAAATGGCAGGATGATCTCTGTTAGTTTCCAAAGGAAACCATTGACTATCACAGTAAGCCAAGCCTATGCCCCAACCAGTAATGCTGAAGAAGCTGAAGTTGAATGGTTCTATGAAGACCTACAAAACCTTCTAGAACTAACACCCCAAAAAGATGTCCTTTTAATCATAGGGGACTGAAATGAAAAAGTAGGAAGTCAAAAGATACCTGTAGTAACAGGCAAATTTGGCCTTGGAGTACAGAATGAAGCAGGGCAAAGGCTAACAGAGTGTTGCCGAGCGCGCGAACCTGTCATAGCAAACACGCTTTTCCAACAACACAAGAGAAGACTCTACACATAGAGTCATCAGATGGTCAATACCAAAATCAGATTGATTATATTCTTTGCAGCCAAAGATGGAGACGCTCTATGCAGTCAGCAAAAACAAGACTGGGAGCTGACTGTGGCTCAGATCATGAACTCCTTATTGCCAAATTCAGACTTAAACTGAAGAAAGTAGGGGGAATCACTAGACCATTCAGGTGTGACCTAAATCAAATCCCTTATGATTATACAGTGGAAATGGCAAATAGATTCAAGGGATTAGATTAGATCTGATAGACAGAGTGCTAGAAGAACTATGGACAGAGGCTCATGTCATTGTACAGGAGTCAGTGATCAAGACCATCCTCAAGAAAAAGAAATACAAAAAAGCAAAATGGTTATCTGATGAGGGCTTACAAATACCTGAGAAAGGAAGAAAAGCTAAAGGCAAAGGAGAAATGCAAAGTTATATTCAGTTGAATGCAGATTCCAAAGAATCACAAGGAGAGATAAAAGAGCCTTCCTCAGTGATCAGTGCAAAGAAATAGAAGAAAACAATAGAATGGAAAAGAATAGAGATCTCTTCAGGAAAATTTGAGATAACAAGGGAATATTTCATGCAAAGATGGGCACAATAAAGGTCAGAAAAGGTATGGACCTAAGAGAAGCAGAAGATATTAAGAAGAGGTGGCAAGAATACACAGAAAAACTATACAAAAAAGATCTTCATAACCCAGATAACCACAGCAGTGTGATCACCCACCTAGGGCCAGATATCCTGGAGTGCGAAGTCAAGTGGGCCTTAGGAAGCATCACTATGAACAAAGCTAGGGGAGGTGATGAAATTCCAGTTGAGCCATTTCAAATCCTCAAAGATGATCCTGTGAAAGTGCTGCACTCAATATGCCAGCAAATATGGAAAACTCAGCAGAGGCCACAGGACTGGAAAAGGTCAGTTTTCATTTCCAATCCCAAAGAAAGGCAATGCCAAAGAATGTTCAAACTACCGCACAATTGCACTAATCTCATAAGCTAGCAAAATAATTCTCAAGATTCTCCAAGTCAGGCTTCAACAGTACATGAACCATGAACTTCCAGATGTTCAAGTTGGATTTAGAAAAAGCAGAGGAACAAGAGATCAAATTGCCAACATCCATTAGATCATCAAGAAAGCAAGAGAGTTCCAGATAAACATCTACTTCTGCTTTATTGACTATGCCGAAGCCTTTGACTGTGTGGATCACAATAAACTGTGGAAAATTCTGAAAGAGATGGGAATACCAGATCATCTGACCTGCCTCCTGAGAAATCTGTATGCAGGTCAAGAAGAAACAGAAGTGGACATGGAACAACATTCTGCTTCCAAATAGGGAAAGGATACGTCAAGTCTGTATATTGTCACCCTGCTTATTTAACTTATATGCAGAGTACATTAGGCTAAAAACCAGGCAGGAAGAAGCATAAGCTGGAATCAAGGTTTCCAGGAAAAATATCAATAACCTCAGATATGCAGATGACACCACCCTTATGGCAGAAAGTGAAGAGGAACTAAAGAGCCTCTTGATGACAGTGAAAGAGGAGAGTGAAAAAGTTGGCTTAAAACTCAACATTCAGAAAACTAAAATCATGGCATCCAGTGCTATCACTTCATGGCAAATAGATGGGGAAAGAGTGGCTGACTTTATTTTGGTGGGGGGGCTCCAAAATCACTGCAGATAGTGACTGCAGCAATGAAATTAAAAGAGACTTGATCCGTGGAAGAAAAACTATGACAAAGCTAGAGAGTATATTAAAAAACCGAGACATTATTTTGCTGACAAAGGTCTGTCTAGTCAAAGCTATGGTTTTTCCATTAGTCGTGTATGGATGTGAGAGTTGGACCTTCAAGAAACCTGAGCCTCCCAAAATTAATACTTTTGAACTGTGGTGTTGGAGAAGACTCTTGAGAGTCCCTTGGACTACAAGGAGATCAAACAAATTGATCCTAAAGGAAGTCAGTACTGAATATTCATTGGAAAGACTGATGCTGAAACTTCAATACTTTAGCCACCTGATGTGAAGAACTGATTCATTTGAAAAGCCCCTGATGCTGGGGAAGATTGAAGGCAGGAGGAGAAGGGGATGACAGAGGATGAGATGGTTGGATGGCATCACTGACTCAATGGACATGAGTTTGAGCAAGCTCTAGGAGTTGGTGATCAACAGGGAGGCCTGGAGTCCTGCAGTCCATAGGGTTGCAAAGAGTCAGACACGAATGAGTAACTGAACTGAGCTGAAAACATCACAGGCTTTCTTGGGGCCCAGATCCTGCCTCTATGGTCGCATGTTCAGTGAAGGGAGAAAGATGAGCCTAATGAAGCATTTTCATGAATGAACTAACAACTTGGACTCCTTAATCTCACTTATGTTTTACAACAACTAGTTATCCTAGCAAACAAACCATCGTGCATGTTTCAAAATCTAAACCTGCTATTTGGAAGATGACTTTTCGAATAATTGAATAGTCCAGAAGAATTAGAGCCCAGATAACTGTCATTCTGGTGGCTTTGCTTGTGAACCTGCCATGAAATCCCCCTTGCTTCTTGCTGAGGGCAGACCATGCAGTAGGCATGGGCACGTGATCTGAATCTGATTCCAGACTTTCCTGTATCTGTGGCGGTGGGTCAGTCATTAACTTGTTCACTTTCTCAATATGTTGACCTTTCCATTGGGTAATATAATGTTTGGCTACAGGTTCCCTGTGAGAACTAAATGGAGAAGAAATATAAAAGTCTTAGCACAATTCCTGGTGTCTGCGGGATACATGGTAACTGTTACTGTGATCATTATAATTTCTGTGTTAATCTTGGGATTTTTCTTCTTCCTTTTCCTTTCCTCTTGTTTCTGGTGTGCAGAGTAGAATCTGGAAAGAGTGAGGGGGAAGGACTTTTCCCATTTGATGTGGACCCCAGAATGCCATACGGTCTTCATTTTACCTCTGCTCAACTGTTACAAGAAAGTGTTCTTGTTCAGCAGAGTCTAAAGGAAGAAGAGTAACCTTTCTATAGAAGAGATGAGAGTCTGATGTTAGGTCAAAGGTACTGGAGAAAAGGAGTTTCTCCTACTTGTTTCCTGAAATAAAAGCGTATGGACTTGCAGGTAACAATTAAAGGGCAACATCATTCCTTTTCAGTATAAGAACGTGCTTAACTTGAAAGTCTCCAGGTGCTTCTGAGTGAGCACTTAGGGACTCCTGCCCAGCCTGTGGGGATGACCGGGTGCCACGTCCACCTGGTTGGATTCTGCTGGGTCAGGGTACCCTCGAGTAGCTCAGCCTTAGCCAGGGGCCCTGAGCCTGTCACACGCAGGTCCCCGGATTCACACCAAGGTCCAGCAGAAGCTGGAAAAATCTTAGGAGACTCTTCCTTTTCCTCTTTGTTGACCTTGAGCATCTAATACTCACCCAGCATTTCTGATATTTCGTGGGAGAATGTCAGACTATCTTTTCTGCAGTTTCTTAGAGAGCATGAACTTAGAGCAAATTGAAGGATTTTTTGCTCTTCACATCAACACCTGCTTGACTCTTTTAGAATGCTTTGTGGCGAAGTCTCATGTTCCCAGTCCCTGCAACATTTTACATCTCTGGACCCAGAGATGAGCCATGATCTAGAATTTAGTTCATTGTATGTTTAATTTATAATAAGGGTAGCAGATAGTCCTGATGTTCTTTCATCCCTTTTTCTTTTTTTTAAAATATGTTTTTATTTTTGGCTGCACTGGGTCTTTGCTGCTTACAGGTTTTCCTACCTGCGATGAGTGGAATCTGCTCTTCACGGTGGTATGCAGGCTTAGTTGTGCAGAAGCTTGTGGCATCTTTCCAGACCAGGGCTCCAGTCTGTGTCCCCCATGTTGGCAAGCAGATTCTTAACCACTGGACTGCCATGGAAGCCCCCATCACTTTTCTTCAACAGACGTTCTCTGTCATAGTCTGGAGCACAAGTCCATGCAGGTACGAGGCAGTGCTTTTCAGTCCTCTGCACGGAGGGTGTGGGCCAGAACACTGCACTATGAACCAGCACGCAGCCTTCAGGGGGTCGCCTTGCTTCTGCATCTGAGCTTCTGCTCCAGGCTGAGTGAGCAAAGACAGACGTGGAAGGCCCTTTGAGGAGGCCACCGTGGCCACATTTGTGTCCATCTATGATTCCAGATTGCCTCTTGGCTATGACAAACCTAAACAACATACTAAAAGGCAGAGATATCACTTTGCCAACAAAGATCCATCTTGTCAAATTTATGGTTTTTCCAGTCGTCATGTACGGATGTGAGAGCAGGACCATAAAGAAGGCAGAGCATCAGAGAATTGATGCTTTTGAACTGTGGTGTTGGAGAAGACTCTTGAGAGTCCGCTGGACTGCAAGGAGATCCAACCAGTCCATCTTAAGGGAAATCAATCCTGAATATTCCTTGGGAGGGTTGATGCTGATGTTCCAATACTTTGGCCACCTGATGCAAAGAGCTGACTCTTTGGAAAGACCCTGATGCTGGGAGAGATTGAAGGCAGGATGAGAAGGGGGCGACAGAGAATGAGATGGTTAGATGGCATCACTGATTCAATGGACATGAACTTGGGCAAATTCCGGGAGCCAGTGAGGGACAGGGAAGCCTGGCTTGCTGCAGTTCATGGGTCACAAAGAGTCAATCACGACTTGGCACCTGGACAACAACAAAAGATTCCAGAAAGCGGTGTAAAGAAAATATCCTATCTTATTGAAAGATGAAGATAATGATCAATTAGCAAATATGCAGTAAATTAAAATAATTGTTAGGATATCTCAGAGAGCCAATACCTTATCAGGGCAAAAAGGAAGACGTTACCACATGTCTCCAAACTGCAGCCTGCGGGTCTGACCTCCATCTCTTCTGCCCACTCAGTGGAGAGATGATCAAGACAACTGCTCTTGAGTCAGAGATGCAGCAGCATCCTTGGGAACCTGAGGGCTGAAGAGTTCTTGCAAAGTGGTGACAGCAGACCTCTTGTTGTCCCTGAGTCCTTGTGCAGCAGGAGCGGGTTGTTTGGCTTGAAGGTGGCAGAGCTACAGGTCACACAAATCTTGGGATCTTTATTCTGGTTACCAAACAGCACATAGCTAACCAGTGGTCTGTGGAGTTAAAGATGTCCTTGACCTCTGTCTGTTGAGTAGGTGTCTTTCTCTCCCTCATTATGGATCTTCATTTGCATCAGAAAGACACACAGACAGAAAAACCTGAAGCACTGAGGAAGTTAAAGGCATTCAGTGTCTGAATCTTTGAGACCCGATGGGCTGTAGCACTCCATGCTCCTCTGTCCTTTGGATTTTTCCAGGCAAGAATACTATAGAGTGGGTAACCATTCCTTTCTCCAGTGGATCTTCCTGACCCAGGGATCAAACCCGGGTCTCCTGCAATGCAGGCAGATTCTTTACCATCTAAGCCACCAGGTAAGCCCAACATTGCTCAAATTCAAGCATTTCACCCTTTAATTTAGGGTCATCTGAGGAGGACAAGAGGACATTTCAGATCGCACATCTGTGCAAGCGCAGGGCATACATTGGAGCTTCTTATTTAACTGCTGGCACGATGTAAAACCTGGGTCTTTTTGAACCACCTTCTTTCTGCTGCATCCTACTTTGGTGTGTGTGTTTTTCCATATAAAGCAGGTTTCTCCGGCTCCAGCTCAAGTTGTCAGGGATGACACAAAGTGAGAGGAGGCTGGAGCAGTCCTGTGTTACTTCCTGCAAAAGCCCTTATACATATATATTTATAAGAGCTTTATTGCTTTAATTGATCAGGCTTGAATGTCTGAAAACAACTCTGCACTTAAAAACATCCATTGTATAAAATACATTCATCCTTTTCTATTGTATTGGCATTTCTCTTGAATTAGTCATCCAGACCCACTTGCCTTGCTGGGCTTCTCCTGAAGTAGCAATTCTGCTCACCAACTTCTTCTGCACATAGGGTCCTAGAGAAGACACCCTGAAATTAATAAGAAAGACACACAGACAGATGAACAATCTGAAGCACTGAACCTTGCTATAAATTAGCTCTGAGTTCCAAACCAGCTCTTGGTTTTCCTGCACTCATCCGGGAGTGCCAGTTTCCTATGAAAGAAAAGAACCAAATCACTACCTTCCTATTTTCAATGGACTTGGAAGCTAGCAATGTCTTCTAATTTCTGGGGAAGTTGACATGCTGGCATTTGGAGGACTTTGCATATAGGACAAACTTGGTCTAGAGATGTCTAGAGATGACTCATCATCACCTGAGCTCCGGACTCATTATCCTGGCTTTAACCACCACCATCCCCCCAATTCTGAGAGTACAATAATAACACTCGTAATTATCTCATAGGCTTAACTGAAATGGTCTACATACACTGCTGAGCACAACGCCCGACTTGTAGAAAACACCCTAAACGTAAGGGTAAAAAAATGAATCTTAAAAGACATGACTTATTACTTTTCTTAATCCAGTTAAATCTGGCTCAAGCTGCATTCTCCAGGGTGGCCCTGAACCTGGTTTTTCTCCTGAAAGCATCCTCCCCTTTTTAAGGAGACACAGGAGGTCTTGAGATGCATGGACTATTCCAGAAGGAGGTCCCTCTCCCACTGTTTCTCTGCTTTGTGAGCACATCGTGCCTCTGATGGACTCCAAGAGGAGTCAGAAAGTAGAACCCTGCTCCCTTATATGAAAGGACAGCCAGGCTCCCATAAGTGAAGATCAGCCAGTGACCCTGAGTCTGAAGCCTGGCTTGTGGCCAACACCACAAGCCTGGAGACAGTGGATGTTGGATGTTGGGTTGAAGAGAGAAGGCAGTGGTGCATTGACTGGCTGGAGTCTCTTGATGGACAGAGTGGGAAACTTAACGTACACTTTCTATTAGAAAGATGAGAAAGGTAAGGACTCAGAAGAGTTCGATATTCCTGACACCAGTCGAGTGATGGCTCTGCTCTGAACGTCGCGTGCTCTTTTACTAAACCTGCCCTCTATGAGATCATGTGAACCATTCCTTGAGATGTTGGGGCGTGGGGGACAGGAAAGAAACTTTAGGTTGGGAAGAGCTCAAACTAGATGTTGGGAGGCAAATGTAGGGTCAGGAACAGGTGAAGTGTTGACTTTGAATAAAGGGAAAGCCCCAGAGGCCAAAGATTTCTGTTCAGCCAGAAAGACATTTCTCATCAGGCCTGGATCTGGAAGCATTTACTTCCCCTCTGACACCCCCTCCAAGCTTCTCAGAAGGAACAGCTTTGTGCAGCCCAGCAGGGCCAGAAGAGTGGAAAGAAACGCCGCCGAGAGGAACAGGCAGACCCACGCGAGCCCCTGTCCTTGCTGGGAGCTGTCCGTGGGGTCTGTCACCACAGCTGCAGGGGCAAGTCACAGGGAGCAGGGGCCAGGGCCACCTGGGGAGACGTCTCTGCGTAAGAAGTGAATGCTGGCTGGGGCGCATCCCTGAGACACCGAGGATGCTTCGCCACTGGAAAAACCAGCCACCAGCGTGTGGATGAATGCTGATGCTCGGGAAGCCAGAGCGAGGTGGAGAAAGGCGAGAACATAGGCAGACCTAGAGCAGAACCAACACTTTCTTCTCACCTGAGCGCCTCTTCACGGGGAGTTGCGCTGATTTCTCAGAGGAAGGATGCTCATAGCTTTTATCGCTGCTTCCCTGGGGCTGAGGGTTTCCGTGTACTAGTATTCGAGCCCCTGAGACTGAGCACCCTTCTCCCAGCGTTGGTTTCAGCCCACCCTTTAACATGCTCGACTGATTCATTCTGCAGATAAGCCTGAGCATCCTCAAATATACTTTGTAAGAAGCTTGCTGAAGTGTGGTTGATTCAAACATACTTTTCATCATTGGCTTCTCCTTTTGGTGCCCTGTCTGTTAGAGCTGGTACTCAAAAAGCAGCTTAGGTTTTCTGAGCAGACGCCTGTATGGAGCAGGTAATGTATGTGTGGTCCTGGGGGCAGACTCAGAGATGCCCCCCTTGCCCTGGGGTGGCTCCCGCTCCATGGCCCTGGCAGCACCCGCCCCCCCCCCACCCCCGCCCCAGATGTGGAGCTTCTCATTGCTCAGTGTGCTGGTCTGGACTCCTGTTGCTCAATCATATCTGCCTTTCCTGAAGAGTGAAAGTGTTAGTCAGTCAGTCGTGTCCAATTCTTTGCGACGCCATAGACTGTAGCCCGCCAGGCTCCTCTGTCCATGGGATTCTCCAGGCAAGAATATGAGAGTGGGTTGCCATTGCCTTCTCTTGGGGAACTTCTTGACCCAAGAAGAGAGATTGGAGAGATTGACCCTGGGTCTCCTAAATTGCAGATAGATTTTTTTTTTTTTTTACTATCTGTGCCACCAGGGAAACCCTCCTTCCATTAAAAATATCCTTCTGTACTTCCAGTAAAAAAGAAAAAAAAGCCTCTCACTAAGTAGGTGAGTAGTATTTATATTTCAGAACTAAAACACAGACTATGCCTAAAATATGAGGAAACAACACACCCCAGCTCTAAAAGGCAGAGTACCAAAAGGAGAACTTAATGAAAGTATCTACTGGATGAAAAGACGGATGCAAGGCAGCAGTGGGGTGTGCGCGAAGCATGCAGTGCAGTGTTTGCACATGAAGTGTCAGAGCTTATATACCGAGTGTATGTTATATGTGGGAAGAAAAGCAGTGCAGCCCATGGGGAATATGAGAGATTGGGGGTGAAACAACCAGGGTCACACAGGGGCCACGACAAAGACAAACACACAGGGAAGCCCTTTCTGACATGTATCCCGCCTGGCCAGTGGCCCAGGAGCCCTTGATCTCCATTTTGGTGACACAGAGTCTCCGTGGACTCAGCATGGCCAAGAGGAACATACCACGCTTCACTCTCTCGTAGATCTCCAGGTGAGTCCTCACCAAGACTCCCCGTCCAGCTGCCGGTTGTTCACATGCGCTTCCTTCTCTCCACCTTCTCTCCCCATTTATTGTCCAAGTTCAGCTTCCTCCCATCCTTTCACCGGGTTCATAGCACCAGCCTCTCTGGTCTTCCTGACTCCAGCCTTGCTCCTCCCCGCACCCGCCAGTGCGGCCAAGGTGATATTTACCTGCAGCAATATCCCTGCCCTGCTGATGTCCTCACGTGGACCACCCTCACCTGCCGGGGTTTGAAGTCTCCCACTTGGATTACAGCACCTTCATTATCTGAACTGAATTTGCTTTCCCAATCTCAACTCTGAACTCTGACTGCTGACCCCTCTCTAGTCCCTACACTCGACTGGCCGTCTCCTCCCCATCCTTAGATGCCCAGCGTCTCTGGTCCTTACCCTCACCTGTGTGCTCCGTGCACATGCTGTACGCCAGCCCCTCACGTCTCACCAAGTGATGACTCTCCATTCATTCCAACCCCACCAGACACCCCAGTCCTGGCCAACGGGGGCTGTGTGTTGCTGATGACCTAAACAGGGAGAAAAGCAGATGTGGACAGCTATCCAGAGTTGGGTCCAGTTGGAAAGCTCATCATCAAGGGAGGACTAAGTCTGGAAGGGAGACCGAGAGTCCTAGAGGAAGGTGGATGCAGTCCATTTCCACATCCAGGATGGGTCAGGAAAGAAGAGCAAAACCACCAATGGGAGCAGCAACAACGGAAAGACCGTGAGGATCTTCTCAGCCTAAACTTTTCCTGAGTGAAGTGCCATTGGGTCTTACTACAAAGAATCAAGTAGACCTAAACTTTCTGGGTTGAGATCCTTAGCAGACGTTTTCTCTTCCCAATGCAGCACACGTGTGTAAACACACACATGTGCATTCACACATAAACACACAGATGCTCATGTACAAACACCACATGCTTATGTGTGCATGACTGTCCTCAGTCGTGTCTGACCTCTGCGACCCCGTGGACTGCAGCTGCCAGGCTCCTCTGTCCATGGGCTTCTCCAGGCAAGAACACTGGAGTGGATTGCCATTTCCTCCTCCAGGGGATCTTCTCAACCCAGGGATCAAACCGGTGTCTCCTGCATTAGGAGGCAGATTCTTTACCACTGAGCCACCAGGGAAGCCCGTAGGCTCACACACAATTTCCCAAATAGTAGAGAGATGCCATTACTGGAAACAAAGCTTTTCACATTCTGAAAGAAAGAGCTCGCTAGCCTCACAGTTCCTCACATAGAGACCTTGTCTGACGGTTACTTATGGGCTGAAGTCCTCTGCCCGTGTGCTCTGAGCTCAGTTGAAGTGACGTCCATGTGATCTCATTGAATACCGCGGTGATCTTGTATTTCTGATATCATCATCCAGTTTTCAAATGACGCATTGCCAATTTGGAAGCATACAATACCCTCAGGCACGGAGGTTCACCCTGCGAATTCCAGTGACCTATTAAAAGGCATATTCTAGGGGAGCTGGTTCTCAGAGCAATTCAACAGTGAGCGTGTCCCCCACATGGCACGAGTGTGACGTAACAAGTTCAAGTGTCGGCTTGCAGAGAAAGGCAGGTTGAATCACAGAAGCGCAATGTCCACCCTGCACGGGACACAGCCTCTCCCGAAGCCTGGAACTCGGTTTTCTGCACCAGAACACGAGGAGTGATGAATGAGTTGGCAAGGGTTCTGTGAGGGGGTGGGGGAAGCTGGGCCTGCTTATTGCGAGGGCGAGATGCTGAGAATGATGCTCAGGGCTGTGAGCCTGCTCCTCTGAGGACGAGGGCAGCTGCTCTCTGTCTCCAGGGGGTGAAAGGGAGACAGCAACGGAAATGGGCTTTAACTCCATCATAAGGTAATAATTTGAGATATAAAGCACTTCCGCAGCTGGAAGGGGTTACCAAGGAAAGGGATGGAATCTTCTTTCCTCAAGGTCTTTAGAAATAAGTTCTGTCCAACTTTGTTAAGGTTTGGGTGTTTCTCTGAGCTCAGAGCAGAGGATCTAGCCCAGAAATTCACCTTGTCCGTGTCCATGAATGTCAATCTGAATTCTCACATAGTATTTTCTTTTTCTTCCCCTTCCTCTCTCACATCCTTCCTCATTTTTTTCACTTTTTATTTACAAAACTAAAATATATTCTTTCAGTGTAGAGCTCTGTGTCCTGACAAATGTATGCAATCATGTAACTGCTATCACAACAGGACTATGGAACATCTCTCCTTCTGACTTTACATTATTTTCCCTACTAACACTGGTTTCCACTTCCTCTATACAGACGTGCAAAGGTTTAATAAAATCTGTAAGAGATTATCACCAAATTGCCTTCTCCAACCCTATTTTTTCAATAAACAATATACCATGTAACACTATTGTTGTTTCTCAGTCACTAAATCATATCTGACTGTGACCCCATGGGCTGCAATATGCCAGCCTTCCCTGCCCTTCACTGTCTCTTGGAGCTTGCTCGAGAGACACCACCGAGTCAATGATGCCATCCAGCCACCTTATCCTCCATCACCCTTTTCTCCTCTTGCTTTCACTCTTTCCTAGCATCAGGTTCTTTTCTTATGAGTAAGCTCTTGGAATAAGGTGGCCAAAGTATTGGATCTTCAGTTTCAGTGCTTCCAATGTATATTCAGGGATGATTTCCTTTAGACTGACTAGTTTGATCTCCTTTCTATGCAAATAATATAATATAAAAATCTAATATATATATATGATATCTATTTATGATTTATTGACTATGCTAAAGGCTTTGACTGTGTGGATCACAACAAACTGGAAAATTCTGAAAGAGATGGGAATAACAGACCACCTGGCCTGCCTCCTGAGAAATCTGTATGCAGGTCAAGAAACAACAGTTAGAACTGGACATGGAACAATAGACTGGTTACAAATTGGGGAAGGAGTACGTCAAGGCTGTATGTTGTCACCCTGCTTATTTGACATATATGCAGAGTACATCATGAGAGATGCTGGACTGGATGAAGCACAAACTGGAATCAAGATTGCCGGGAGAAATATCAATAACCTCAGATACGCAGATGACATCACACTTGTGGCAGAAAGTGAAGAACTGAAGAGCCTCTTGATGAAAGTGAAAGAAGAGAGTGAAGAGCTTGGCTTAAAACTCAACATTCAGAAAACTAAGATCATGGCATCTGGTCCCATCACTTCATGACAAATAGATGGGGAAACAGTGGAAACAGTGACAGACTTTAGTTTTTTTGGTTCCAAAATCACTGATGATGGTTATTGCAGCCATGAAATTAAAAGACGCTTGCTCCATGGGAGAAAAACTATGACAAAGCTAGACAGCATAATGAAAAGCAGAGACATTACTTTGCCAATAAAGGTCCATATAGTCAAAAACCAAAAATGGTTTTTCCAGTGGTCATGTATGGATGTGAGAGTTGGACTATACAGAAAGCTGAGTGCCAAAGAATTGATGCGTTTGAACTGTGGTGTTGGAGAAGACTCTTAAGAGTCCCCTGGACTGCAAGGAGATCCAACCAGTCCATCCTATAGGAAATCAGTCCTGAATATTCATTGGAAGGACTGATGCTGAAGCTGAAACTCCAATACTTTGGCCACCTGATGCAAAGAACTGACTCATTTGGAAAGACCCTGATGCTGGGAAAGATTGAAGGCTGGAGGAGAAGGAGACAACAGGGGATGAGATGGTTGGGTGGCATCACCACCTCAATGGATATGAGTTTGGGTAAACTCCAGGAGTTGGTGATGGACAGGGAAGCTTGGCGTGTTGCAGTCCATGGGGTTGCAAAGAGTCAGACATGACTGAGCAACTGAACTGAACTGAAATATACAAAATATATGTATATCTTATATATATTTATAGAGAATTTATTTTTGTATGTCTGTATATATAGAGAGAGCTTCCCTGACAGCTCAGCTGATAAAGAATCTGCCTTCAATGTAAGAGACCCCGGTTCAATTCCTGGGTCAGGAAGATTTGCAGGAGAAGGGATAGGCTACCTGTGCCAGTATTCTTGGGCTTCCCTGGTGGCTCAGCTGGTAAAGAATCCACCTGCAATGAGGGAGACCTGGGTTCAATCCCTGGGTTGGGAAGATTCCCTGGCCTGGAGAATTCCATGGATAGTCCATGGGTTGCAAAGAGTTGAACATGAATGAGCAACTTTCACTATATATAAAGAGAAAGAGACAAAGACATAGAGAGACAGAGAGAAGCTTCCGTTGGTCTCATTTTCTCTGGATTTGAGGTACAAAGCAATAATTTAGAATGAAGATGATGAGTCTGCTTTGCTCATGTTCTGTGACAGAAAATACTAAGCTGACTTGGCTGTCTGGGAAAGATAGGGATGGGAAATGAAAAAGAATCCTGGAAGAACCACCTTCCTAATGGAATGCATTCAGATTAGAATGGTAAGTGTGTAGGGCGGTGACCGCAGAGACAGGAGACCATCTGAGACTCAAGGCATTTATTTTTTAAAGCACACTTTCTCCATCTCCCCTGCCCCAGTGAGTGGGAAGCCCTTCTTGACTTATGAGAACGGTGGTTACAGCCTGAATGATGACAACCTCTGACTCCAGGAGTAGACTTTGAGAACTGTGTGTCTTCGAGGGTGAGGCTTTGTGTTGTTGGAATCAGGAACTCACAGATGAATTCCAAGGAGCTGGAGTTCACACGATGAGAACGTGTGCAGTGTGGGTTCCCGGGAGGACCGACCCCTGTTTGGTCAAAGGCTGGGGCTCAGAGAGACAGGAAGGAGCTGAGAACTGGCCATGGGCCCGGCCTCTGGCCTTCCGGTACTGAATCCAGAAGGGCTGCAGGAGATTCACCTGTCAGTACAAGACAACACAGCAGAAACGTGAGCAGATCCAGAGGAAACAGGTCCTTGTCCTTGACGGGAGGAACAGAGTTCCCGGAGGACATGGGCATCTTGAGAAGGTTCATCACAAGCAGGACCCCAGAGGAGACTGGAAGCACCAGCTGGAGACTCAGCGTCCTGCGTGGGCCCCAGGCAAGCTGGCCGGATGCCACAGTCTTCACACTTCCTGGAGGGTCACGAGAAGGCTCAGTGTGGGGCGACTGGACAAGGGCGTCCAGCCAGGCTGAGTGGTCTTTATCAACAGGTATTGAGTAAGACCCTGGTTCTCAGAACAAGTTCCACGGGGACAGAGGCTGCCCCAAAACCAGGAAGGAAGGGCTCATGCCCCAGCAGGGCCAGAGGGCACAGAGGGGCCGACGGGCTGCAGCGCCACCATGCAGGTTGGGGTGATGCACCGCTGGAGAAGCGAGATGAGCACAGCAGAGGTCAGCGGCGGAGAAGGGCCAGGGCAGCCACGTGTGCAGTGAGGGGCTCTGGGCTCTGCTGAGTTCTGAGGCTGCGCGTCTGACTTCAGGACAGTGGGATTCACAGGCTCAATCAAGGTTAAGTTAAACAAGGCTGCTGCTGCTGCTGCCAAGTCGTTTCAGTCGTGTTGGACCCTGTGCGACCCCATAGACGGCAGCCCACCAGGCTCCGTCATCCCTGGGATTCTCCAGGCAAGAGCACTGACAAGGCTAGGCGTATGCAAAGTAGATACGTGATCGGGTTCAGACATCTGGTCCTTGGCTTGACTTTTATGATCCACACTCAGAAACCCATGGCCCTAATCACAGTCACTGTGATTCAAATGCCTTCTCCCCTACCTCCTGTCTTTCTTCAGAAAAGGGAGTTCTGAGTCCATTAGAAGGACTAAAATCTCTCCTCCCCTATCCTCTCCTCTTCTGTGCCTGGACCATTTCTTCTTTATCTTATTCTTCCCATACTATATCTCCCCATCTTTTTTTTTTTTAACTATGAAATTCCAATCATAGCCCATTTTGCCAAAGTCAGAAGAACAAATACATATTTATACACACACGCTTATATATGAAGCACACATAAATGCAAAGATACACATTACATGTGTTATTTTGTAAAGTTAGGTTTTAGTGGCAAGAAAATGAATGCGTTGAGCTTAAGTCTTTCTTTGGAAAGCATTTCTCAAAGGGCTATTTTTCAGTTTTGCAGACCATCCTCCGTACCGCCCAGGCTCAGTCCTGGGCCCTGGAGAGCCCGCTCCCTGGGGTGGCTCAGAGCCCTGACTGCCAGCGCCTTCTGCAGCCCCCGGCCCTCCCCAGGGGGCCCCATGCGGCGGTCTCCACAGTTCCCTGTCCTCACGGTGAGGAGGTGAGGAACCTCCTGATGGCTGAAGCTCCGCACTCACACTGGGATTTCCCTGCTCAGACGCCTTGGTTTTCTTTGGCTCAGCCTGTCATTCTCAAATTAGACCTTGAACTGCACGGGGTGGGTTTCTGTGCAGGGTGGATGCTAAGAAAGCTCCCCTCCCCCTGTGGAATGTGGTATCTGCAGTTCTGGTTGCAGTTGGTGAGCCACAGAGGTGGAGACTAGAATCCCAGATCATTGCTCCATCCCCCAGGGCTTGGACGTTTAAGGGAAAGGTTCTTCCTGCCCTAAGCGAGGCCACATTTTCTCAGACCCTGCCTGGTCCAGATGAATAGGGAATCTGAGAAGGGAGAGGGGGGATTAGTCTGGTGTGGAGTCAGTGTCGATCATTCCTCACCTGCCCTTAACTAGTCTTTGCCTCGCTGAAATATATTTTTATTAAATTTTAATCAAAAGCACAAAAACATATTGCTTATCATAGGAAAGACTAAACCTTACCGTACGCTTTCCTTGCCTGGCTGATCTGAGTGATGCTAGCAACTTGAGATAAGTGGGATTCCTTGAGGAACACAGAACTTCAGGAAGGCTAGTTGTCATCTACAGACAAGAAGTTGTCATCTACAGGGATGAAGAGGGTGAATTCATTTCACTGTTATTAGGGCCCTTCTGCAAGGGTTTACTGACGAACTCCTATCTGCTTACTGGTGGCTGCATCCACACATTTCATGGAGAGGGAGCTGGCTGATGACAAGAGCTCTAAAATTTGCATTTGGTCTTCTCTGGATGGGCTTCCCATGGTGGTTCAGTGGTAAAGAATCCAGCTGCAGGAGATGAGGGTTGGGTCCCTGGGTCAGGAAGGTCCCCTGGAGGAGGGAATGGTAACCCACTCCAGTATTCCTGCCTGGAGAATCCCATGGACAGAGGAGCCTGGTGAGCTACAGTCCACGGAATGGCAAAAGCGTCAGACACAACTGAAGCTACCGAACACAGGTGCTTCTCTGGGTGGTCTTCTATGGTCATTCTGAGGTTTTCAGGGCAGGCAAACTTAAACAGCATGTACAATGCACTTATGGCTTCAGGAGACCCAATGATATAAGTTCCTGGCTTGTTTTCATGGAGGGTAAACAAATATCCAACGTGGGTTGACGCAGTTACCTTTTAAATAGCTATTTAAAGAAACATCCCATGTCTGTGCACTGGGCCGGTTATTCCATCCTCAATGGTTTCTTCTACAAGCTCATGCTTTCCACTTCTCATTCTTATCCTCAGAGATGCTCCGAAATGGCTGAGTGATTGAAGCCTACTCACATCATAGCCTAAGAGTAATTAGAAAACAGTGAAATAGGGAAGGATGTATTACCTCTTGTGGGATTATAAAAGATAAAATTTTATTTATTTTAAAGCAATAAATTGTTCTTTTAAAAAATGCATTCTTATTTTCTACTTCACAATATCTATTATACAATAATTTTATAAGAAAATGATGAATACATATTTTTATTTTTGTACTTAGCAAGACTGGCGAAATGATCAAGGCTTGTATTTCTCTGACCTTGGATATTCCCCTCGACTTGAACTATTATTCATAGATCTCTAAAACCAGCTTTCTGCTTGGTCTTCACTGGACACAAGTATGCGTCCCTTCAGAAACAGTAGAACAAATACAATAAAAAAGAACATTTTATGTCTAAGGGCTAGAAAAAGGAGACATAAGAGATAATCACTTTTTAATTTGTAAACATTTTCCAGCCCCTGTGATGATTTTCTGCAGCAGGTTTGGAGCACAAGTCCAGTAGAGTCCGTGGCATTCAAGCTTCGTTAGTGCTACCATCCAGATTTCTGAAAAATATTCCCTTCTGCTTTTTAATTACTTTACTTTTAAATTAATTTACTTTAATTGCTATCAGGTGATGGATTATCAAGATCTTTGGGATTATTCTTTGTAATTTCAAGTGTGTGTTTTCATTTTGTGGACAAAACTACATAGATTTTTGTTCTAAGTGAGAAGCAGATCTAGAGAGAGAAGAAAAACAAATCAGGGTAGAAAGAATTGCTTTAAATCTTTCCTGTGGGAACAAGGTCAAGCTTCACCAGTCCATGGACCACAGACAAGGCCTCATGTCTCCTCAGTGATGCTGTAGTTTTAATTTGGGCTCTCAGATCACAGTGTCAGACCAGGAGCATCCCAAGGGGCATCAGAAATGTGCCCAGGTCTGTGGCATCCAGAAGTGGAGAGGGCTGGTCCAGCAAGCGTTCTTTGTTCCCCAACGGGAAGAACCTGTCTCACAGGTAAGGAGGTGCTATGGGCTCCAGGTATCCCCCACATTCGCAGGTTCCATCTTGACTGCAGCACCTCAGAAGGTGGCTATGTTTGGAGACAGGGTCTTGAAAGAGGTGAACGTGCTTAGTAAAGGTCGGTTAGGTGGGTCTTCAGCCAACAGGACTGGTGTCCCTACAAGCGGAGGAGATTAGGACACAGGTGTGCATAGAAGGATGGCCGCATGAGGACGCAGGGAGGTGATGGCCCCTACATGCCAGGTAGGGAGTCCTCCAAGGGAACCAACTCTGCCTGCAACTCGATCTTCTGCTGTCAGCCTCCAGATTGTGAGAAATAAATTTCTCCAGTTTATGGTACTTTGTTATAGAGACTGTAGGAAACTAATACAATCATGAAGGTAATGAAGTTAAAAAAAAAAAAAGAAAGAAGGAAAAGCATACACACAATCCAGGTGAGTGTTTGTCAGCTCACGTGAAGAATATTCCAGGAAAAATATCTGGATAGGGTTTCCTGCCACCCTAGGTCACCAAAAACACACCATGTAGATGACACATGTGCTTCTCTATGTGCAGAGTAGAATACTGAATTCTTTGTTGTTTAATTGCAAAGTCATCCTGACTCTTTGTGACCCCATGGACTGTAGCCTACCAGGCTCCTCTGTCCATGGGATTTCCCAGGCAAGAATACTGGAGTGGGTTGCCATTTCCTTCTCCAGGGGCTCTTCCTGACCCAAGGATCAAACCTGTGTCTCCTGCATTGTAGGCGTATTCTTTACCACTGATTGGGCTCCAGTCACTCCATCTAGGGGGTGTGTGTGTGTGTGTGTGTGTGTGTGTGTGTGTGTGTGTAGGCAGGGGTGGGGCCTGTGAGGGGAGAGTCCGTGGGAAATCTGTGTTGTGTTTATGTGTGTGGGTGTACCTTCCACATGGGAAGCCCAATTGAATTCTTACTAGATGAGTAACAAGCTACTACAATTTTCACATAGTAAATAATGTTTTTGATGATTTGTAGTGATTGTGTAGAACATCTTTGGCTGCTACATCACCTGTGGCACCTCTCTTATGATGTGAGAGATGATTGGAGGGACAGGGTGCCCCAGAGCTTCTCCTACCCCGGTTCCCACATTAATCTGAGTTTTGGTTCATTTTAGACAAAGGAGAATCTGTGGTTCCATTAGGACCTGTGCTCAGGCTGCCTGAAGACAGAATGTAATCCATCCACCCTTCTAAGCAATCCCCCTCCACCTTCCACACCCACTCCCATCACACACACCTTCCAGCACTGACACGTACACCCACACACATACACACAACACAGATTTCCCATGCCTCTCCACTCACAGGCCCCACCCCCACCTGCACACACACACACACACACACACACACACACACACACACACACACACACACACAGAGGCCAGATGGACTGACTGGAGCCCAACCCTGCTGTCCATCCGAACCTAGAGCCCAGTGCTTTCTCGGGGCTCCTCTCTCCCTCACGGAGGTTTTTGATAGAAGTGCAAACATAGCAACCAACCCTTACATTCACACATGTGACTTTCAAAAAGGATATTTAGAAAACATTCCCAGACTTGAGTCTGCATGGTTGTCCGTGGAAACCTCCTTAGATGGTGTGGATTTGAGTGGTTCCCACTTGCCTGAGTTCTGGAACTCTTTGGGATATTCTGATAGGAATCCAAGGCCAGGGGACACCTCCACAACATCATCTTCATTTATAGACGCAGTTGAGCATCCCCTGAAAATGGCCAAGATGAGTTCTGCTTTATAGTTGTTGAGTTACTTCTTGTAGGTTTAAAAATATTTATGTATGTGTTATCCATACGCCTGAAAACTTTTCAGGGCAAATATTGGCATCTCTCTTATGACAAATTAATTCCCAGTGAAATTAAGTAAATTTCCCAAGGCCACACAGCTGGAGGTGTTAATTCAGGACTCAGATCTGTGTCTGTTTGATCCTTCCATGGACCTACCCTTGTTATTCCAGAGCCTCAGGATGACCTAATACACAGCGCTAGAAGCGCTCAACAGCACTTGTGAAATCCCCCGACAGAATCCTACAACTTGGCAAATTCTGAGTCAGAATGTTTGAAGGACTGATTCACTGTTTAGAAAACAAAGACATAAAGACACAGATTCTTATCTTCTTAAGAGTTCATTTTGGAAACTCAGAGGCTCAGGCTTGATGCTGTTAACTTAAGAGGGTTTCCCCCCACCTCTCAAATTGCGGCTGTAACATTAGTCAAATTCCTTAATAACCTGCTTAGGAACTCTTTAAGGTGGAAAGAAAAAAAAAAGCTTTTCATGTTGCTAATTATGATCCCTGTACATTTCTGATTCATGCAGAAGATTTTATGGCTAAACCGACCCAAGAGTAATGTAGATAATAAGACCTGAGGTCCATTGTTCACATGTTTGTAACTTTCATAGTCTGAGATTGTTGGTAAATTGCCCAAAAAGAGGGAAATGCTTTTAAGTGGAATGGCAGGAGGATAAAGTCAGACCGTTTATATTCATGTTATCTTTTTCCTTCCGGACTCAGTTCAAGATGCGTGAATTGGACACCTGCCAAGATACTTTGAAATTCAAAGATTTTTTTTAAATAAAAGTAGCTCTTATTTGGATTGGGTTTACAGTGGACTCTTGATCTAATCCTCTGCCTGCTTCTGAAATCTGTCAGAGCAAAAGCTCACATTTTCCTGCTCTGACTCAGGGCTGTTGGTCTGTCTTTATAACTCTAATACATTATTTTACTTCCTCTCCACAGCCTCACAGAGCAAAGTAAATAAAAATAAACAAATAGGCAAAACACACCGAGTTTATTTGGGCTTATCTTGGTTCACTGAAAATTGCATTCAGAAGGGGCTGTTCCACCTGGGCACAGAGCTTCGGGTGTGGGAAACCGCAGGTTCCCATGTAAGGGGATCTCCCAGCTCAGCATCACGCATCCATCAGCACCTTTTCAGGCTGCTCTATGGAACTCGAGAGACACGTAACAGTACCTGTTGGCTGTGGGATGCATGCCCCCAGGAGGGCTGGCTGATGGGGTTTCAGGTTTGGGCCGAGGGGAATCACTCATTCCCAGGTCAGCGGAGAGAATCCCAACATGAGACACACAAGAGGGAGAAACACGCCCCCAGGCCACATCTGCCGCTGACCTTCACCAAATTCAGATGCGTTCAAAGGTTGAGTCTGGAGTTAAACACCTAGCCATCCCAACAAGGACTAAATCTAGCTGGTTTCCTGTTTCTTGATTTTGAACAGACAGGGGAAAAAATGAAGCAACTACATCTTAAGGGAGAATAAACAGAGGCTTTATTTTATTCAAGTTAAAAGAGAATCCTAGACCCCTGGAGAAACACCACTGTCCCAGAAAGGGCTCCTTGGAAACTCTCGGTGATGCCAAAATGTCTTTCTCCTGCGCCTTGCAGTTAAAATTCTAGAATGGAATGATACAGGATCATATTTCATGGCTGTGGGGATTACTGTAATCACATCCCTTTGGACTGAGCTCCCATTAAGCAGCCCCACAAACACAACCTATTCGGCATCTTTATACTCCCGGGCAACCTCAATGGACTGACCCAGGCCTGAGATTGTTCCAAATGCTGCCTCAGGGTTTCCCAGGAGAGAAGCCTGGAGGAATGGAACCGGACGGGTCTTCCAGAAAGTCCTGTGACCATTGACTCTCATTTCTCATTGACTCTCGTTTCAGCACAAGAAACGATCTGGTGAACCACGCAATTCCACCTGTTGCTGTAAAATTGACCCACCTGTGGAGAAATGAGAGATTTTCCTTTAAAACCGACGGGTCGTGACGCGTGCCTGGATACTTGTGTATTAAAACCTGCAGAGAACCTGATCTTCCTGGTAACCTATCCTCACGAGTCATGACTCAGCATCAGAAGGCCGCCCTCCTTACCCAAGCTGACTCCTCCTGCCGTCCGTCACCTGAGCCTGTCTCTCCTGCTGCGCTTGGTCACATTAAGAATGCCCGCTGGCCCACATTGACCCCTGGGGGAATGTTCGGTTTTTGTTTTTTTGATTTTTGAGACATAGACTTTCATTTTGCTTTTCGCTTCCTTATTTTATTTTTCAACTTAAGTAACTAATTTTGTGGACGTATGGCTGCTGCACAATCCTATGTACATTACAGACGCCACCTGGGCGGATGCAATAAGAAGGACACAGCCTCGCTTCTGAAATTTTGGGGTTTTTTTTTTTGGTGGCTGATTTTCTAAGGGCTGCTTTTATAACTAGCTGATTTTTATAACCAAGTTTATCTTTAATGGAAGGATAATCGCTTTACAACATTGCACTGGCTTTTGCCAAACATTCACATGAACCAGCCATAGGTAAACCTGTGTCCCCTGTACCTTTTAGACAAAGGCGCTGAAGCTCTCTCAGCCCTCGTCTTCATGGGAACTGCCTGCCCTCTGTAATGCTCTTCCTGGTGAGACGGAGGCGGCCTTGGGATGACTCCCTGGGAGGCGGCCTTGAGATGACGCCCTGGGTGCTCCATACATCAGGGCTACAGGCCCGGGCGACTCCTAAGCAGCAGTCATCCGAACTCCGGACCACGCACACAGTTTGAGCCACTGAGTTAGGACTTTAGAGAGAGTGAAGATGAGTAGAATTCAGACCTTAAGCGGATCCAGGGATGAGGGGGTGCTGTCCGCAAGGGCGGGGTCTCCTGCCTTAAGAGAGCAGCTGGAACGCTCCATGCCTGGGGGGAGGTCGGTGTGCTCCACCCCGGCGGCCCTCCCCACCCCCGCTCTACTGAGGACAGACCCCTCCCTGGGTTCACCCCGCATCACGGCAGGGAGACGGGATCCAGCTCTCCAGGCTCGCAGAGCTGGTGTGGACACGGTAGCGTCTCCTGGCCGGTCTTGGCTGTTAGCAGAGGGCCCACAAGGGCAGGCTTCCCTGGACCCCCAAAAGGGAAATGGGCCAGACCGGACCCCAGTCCCAGAAGGGCTCCTGAGAGCGCTCCGCAGAAGAACAGCTTCTGGGGAGCTGGGGAGTGGCCGGGACAGTGGGAGGTCCTGGGAGTGGAGGGAGAGGGATGGCTTAAGTTTCAACATGTGCTGTGCTAATTACATCAGTCGTGTCTGACTCTTTGTGACCTGTAGACTGTAGCCCGCCAGGATCCTCTGTCCGTGGGATTCTCCAGGCAAGAATGCTGGAGTGGGTTGCCATGGCCTTCTCCAGGGGATCTTCCCGACCCAGGGATCAAACCCATGTTGGATCTTTATATATTTATATTATAGATATGTTATATTACATATATCTTTACCATAGATGTATTTATATTATAGATATGTTGTATTACATATATCTTTAACATAGATACTACTATATCATATATTACATAGTCTATATTTTATGTATTATGTAATATGTTTTATATCATATATTATAGAATAATACAATTATATATAATGTGTGTATTATATATAGAATATATATATAGCTGTTTCATGTTTTTTTTTTTTTTTACAGTTTTTTAGATTACAAAGAGTTCCTGGACTTTGGTTTAGAATGAGGTAAGCAGGCTTGGACATCCAAGATCATCTAGAAAGTGTCAGGCAGGTGGTACCAGAGAACCAGGGTCATCTAGTGTGGGTGCTGGTCCCCAGGCAGAAGAAACTCCCACTCCAGTCTTGTCCACGTCCCCAGGGTGCTGTCGAGACAGGAGGTCACAGCTGTGTCACGGCTTCTGCTCAAAACAGCATAGGTGAAAAGCCTTGTTCCCGCTGATATCATCCAGGCCGAAATTCAGCACTACAGAAGACAAATTGGAAGCCTGAAGAATTGATTTCTAAATCAGCAAGCAAAGGGTTGGGCTGAGGATCAGGACTTGTAACCCTGTTTCTGGCCACATCTGCCATTTCTGGATACTACGAGGAAAACAGTGAGACCTGTGTATACATCTAGACATACAGAAGAGTGAGAAAAGGTGATCGGCTCCAGGGTAGGGCTTTGAGAGTTCAGAGAATTTTGCTGATGAAATACCTTCCATGGAGTGAACACCCTTTCTGAAGACTGGGAGGCATGGATTGAACCAGCCATAGCCCTGCATTTTTCAGCAGCAGACAGCAGTGGGATCCCCTCCTGATTACAGGCTCAAGACATTGGAGCATCTCCAAGACACAGTGAATAGGGAGGGTTCCAGAATCAGGGGCTGATGACTCCCAACTCTCATTATCCTTGTCTGATCTTAACTTGCCTGTGCCCTGAAAACCTTAAAGAGAATATTTTTAAATAGTCTACTTGGCACTGCTTCTATAAAGCTTCCTAAGTACCTATTACAATATGTATGAAAGCACACAAAACCTACCACTATTAAAGACAATTATTGATGATCTACTTGTATTTTGACTCTATCTCCCACCTTCCCCTCCAAGACAAAGGAACACTTGAGACAAAGATCTGTGTGCAAATGACTTTTAGGTAAATATCCCCAGGAGAGGTCAAAACCAATAGAGTACTCTTTATCCCAAGGATCCAGTTCTGACCCTTCATCTGTCAAATCCTGTTGCAGCAAGGCACATAAAGCCAGAGGTGGTCATGAAAACAGCTACTGGCTCAGACGGGCTAGTCTTGGTGGTGGTGTCGGGGTGATGATGCTCTTCACAGCAGGGGATGTTAGGGGGGTTCTCAAACCTCAGCGGTTTCTTCCCCAGCCTTCCGGTCCCTGATGCAAGCCCTGAGAGACAGTCCCCAGGCCAGAGTCTGCTCAGTCACAGTGGGACCCCAGGGGGCGGTGTCAGGGCTTACGTCTGGAGATAGTTACTGTCCTTATTGGCCAAGACACATTTTGGGCAAATCAGATAGTGAAACAAGCCTTGTTCTGTTGAAACCGAAAGTGTTAGTCACTCAGTCATGTCAGATTCTGTGTGGCCCCATAGACTGTAGCCCTCTAGGCTCCTCTGTCCATGGGATTCTCCGGGTAAGAAGACTGGAGTGGGTAGCCATTCCCTTCTTCAGTGGATCTTCCTAAACCAGGGATTGGGTCTTCTGCATTGCAGGCAGATTCTTTACCATCTGAGGCACCAGGGAAGCCCCTTGTTCTCTTGAGTATTTGTCAGGTGATGAGGTCATGTTCGTTTGCTAAGGCTGCCGTAACAAAGCACCATGGACCATGTGTTTTAAACAACAGAAATGGACTCCCAGTTCTGGAGGCCAGAGAACAAGGTGTCAGCAAGACCAGTTCCTTCCGAGTCTCTGCTGGCTGTTGGTGGTTCACCAGCAGTCCTTGGGGCTCCTTGCTATATAGATGCGTCTCTGGCTTCAAGTTCTCACGGCCTTCTCCCTCCACGCATGTCTGTGTTCAAATCTCTCCTCTTTATAAGGATACCTGTCCTACTGAGTGAAGCCCCCTGAATGATCCCATCTTAATTACTTACACCTGCAGTGACCCTATTTCCAAATCAAGGCCCATTTTTAGGTGCTGGCAGTAAGGACCTGAATCTGGAGGCACTCAACTGCACCTGTGCTGGAGGCACGGGCGAGACCCCGGGGTCTCTGTGCAGACACGGTGAGCTGGTTCCAGGGCAGGGGGCAAGGAGCTAGTGCCAGGTAAGAGCTGCTTGGAGTTGGCCGTCACACAGAGGAGCCCCTTCTGGACCTTTTACACGCGAACCTTTGTGTGTGCTTTCAGTTGGTTTCCTAGACTCAGGCGGGACTTAACAACTGAGGACGGTGAGCTATTCGTTAATTATTAAATTGCTCTGACTCTTGAGCATCCCTTGGACAGCAAGGAAATCCAACCAGTCCATCTTAAAGGAAATCAGTCCTGAATATTCATTGGAAGGACTGATGTTGAAGCTGAAGCTCCAGTCCTTTGGCCACCTGATGCGAAGAACTGACTCATTAGAAAAGACCCTGATGCTGGGAAAGATTGAAGGCAGGAGGAGAAGGGGGTGACAGAGGATGAGATGGTTGGATGGCATCATGGATCCAATGGACATGAGTTTGAGCAAACTCTGGGAGATGGTGAAGGACAGGGAAGCCTGGTGTGCTGCAGTCCATGGGGTTGCGAAGAGTCAGATACAACTGAGCAACTGAATATCAACAACAAAATTAAATTACTTGATCAAAGGTGTTGAATTATAGACTTGTATCCAATTTAGTTTCTACATCTTTCTTTCAATGTATCCATGAAACATCTAAAAACACATGCATAAATGAGAACTTGAAGAAAACGTTGGTGAATTCCAAATGGCAGAAGCTTTTCAGCAGCTCTTCTTCACCTCGTGGCTGTGAAACTAGGATTCATTTTAAATGAATAAACAACTAACAGGAGAATTTACAATCACACTTCTGAGAATCTAATTGATTGACCGTGATTTTTATTGTTGCCGTTTATTCATTTTTGGTTTCTCTGGGTCTTCATTGCTGGGCACGAGCTTTCTTTCGTTTTGGCAAGCACAATCTAATCTCTTGGTGCAGCGCGTGGGTTTCTCACTGCTGTGGTTTCTCTCATGGTTGCGGAGCTCAGGGCCCAGGCGTGAGGGTTTCAGGAGGCGTGAGGGTTTCAGGAGTTGTGGTGCGTGGGCTTCGTTCCCTGGCATGTGGAATCTTCCCCGACCAGGGACAGAACCCACGTCCCCTGCATTGTTTGGCACTGGACCACCAGGGAAGTGCCGATTTGAACATGTTTAATGGCCTTAATGCACAAGCCTGGTGAATAACCAGGGGAAATCTTTAGGGAAATGAAGGGACCCTGTGCAGGAAGGTGGGCAAGTAGCTGAGATGTTGGTTGTGTAACAAAGCAATGTCCCCAGGATGTGGACCCCAGAGAGTGAAACCTCCTGCCTCGTTCAGAGACCAAGTCACATGTGAACGGGAGAAATTCTTGGCCTCACCTTTATTGTAAAATAAAGACATGCAGCTGGATTTATTTAAGATTCTTTCTGGGACTCCGAATCTCTCAAGCCTTGACTCAGAACCAGCTGGGTTCAAGGAGGGCAAACACAGGGTTAATCTGGTCTTTTCTATGCAGTTGTCCCTACAATTGAGCAGGGAGCACGCATTAGGTATATACATTTTCCATTGCCTCAGGTGCTGACCATGATCAAGGAAAGATTTCTTATAAACAAAACACCAGGAAGAGAAGCAGATTGCTCTCTGGCCAGAATAAACCAGCTGATGTCGAGTGGTTTAGGTAGGGTTCAGGAAGCAGAAAAGTTCAGGAAAGAGTTTGCTTTTAGACTCGATTCAGGGGCTTTTCCTTAAAGAGGCTGAGTGAGTACATTCAAAGCACTTGTGAGTCTGGAATTCAGATTGCATTACAAAATGAAAATAATGAAAACGATACCTGTGTCAGATAAATTAAGCGTTCCTATCAAAATATCAAGTTTAAAACACCACGTAGTATGTTCCCTGTTGACATACTCAAAGAAAAAACAATATCCATTTCCCTCATGTTTTATTAAATTTTTAAGTTATTAAATTGTGGATACATATCATTTTACCACTTATCAAAGGTCCTGTGAAACAGCAAATTAAACAGTGCGCACTGTTCCGCCAGGTCCTGAGGTCGAAGCAGCAAAAAAAAAAGTTGAAAAATAGTTTATTGTGCATAAGATTCAGCATCCGGATCAGGCTAAGGCATTGCAATGATTGTTGACTTAGAAGCAGGTCATGTTACAGGCACGTTCCTCCAGAAATGAAACAGGGAAGCATCTTTGATGCCAAGGGGAAACATGGCCCTGGGTTCCTTTCTGTTTCTCCAGAACTGTATTTGGAGGGATTGAGAGAATACTATACGAGAGGCAGGGGGTGGTAACAAATAAAAAGATAAATGTGTACTTACTCATCGAAATACGGCTTTGATCCAGTCTGTATTCACAATGCATTGAGTATTAACATATGAGAAAAATATTAGAGCAAGGTATTTATTAGATGAAATATAAATAAAACAGCAACAAGTTGTTCACTCCAAGTTAGCTACAAGCAATTTAGCATTGTTGCCCTGCACACAAAAATAACATGAAAGAAATGTAGTCATTGTGTTAAACAAATGTCAATAGTATAAAGGAAGCTGAAAGTTCATGGAGAGAGATTAAAAATATCCCTCTTATGCTGATGAAAAAAGCACATGGATAGTCCTGCCTGAAGCTAAGATACGATCTCACAATGTGTTCACCATACATTTTCCACATGCGAGAGAAAAGGATACATATTTCAGAGTGAGCTTTAAAAGAAAGGGAACAGAATCAAGCAACTGGGAGCACGTCACCAGTGGAACTTTTAGGGTAACAAAACCAAAGATGACCTTGGCCAGAACAGCGAGGCTGTTTTTTACATATTGTCATTAATTAGGGGATACATTTGAGTAATTTGACACTATGGGAAGACATGCATACTGAGATCAAAAGATTTTAAATATTTTTTAAGGGCTTCTTTTTAAAATGAATAGCTTGAGTTTAAATAACTTAAAAAAACAAAACAAAACTGTCTTTATGTGCTAAGTCGATTCATTCATGCCCAACTCTTTATGACCCCATGGACTGTAGCCCTCCAGGCTCCTCTGTCCATAGGATTCTCCAGGCAAGAATACTGGAGTGGGCTGTCTTGCCCTCCTCCATGGGATCTTCCTGACCCAAGGATCGAACCTGCCTCTCCTGCATTGCAGGCAGATTCTTTACCACTGAGTCACCAGGAAAATCCCGAAGTGCCCTCATATACTCTCTGTTTAAAGGCTTTTCTCCTTATCCTAATCAGCTCAGGCCGCTCTAATGAAGTATCACGGTCTGAGCAGCTCAAGCAGCAGACCTGACATTCTCGGCTCTGGAGGCTGAAGTCTGGAGCTGGACAGGGTTGGGTTCTGGGGAGGGCTCTCACTGTGCCCGCCTACCTTGGAGAGGCTACAGTAAGTAACAGAAGTTACCAATTACAGTAAGTCCCCTAATATGAATGAGTTCTGTTCTGAAAGGGCACTTGTAAGTCCGACAGTTAGCCTAGACACCCAACACAAAACCGACTACAGAGTACTGTACTGCAATAGGCTTATAATACTTCTCACACAAATAATATGTGCAAAACAACCACGTGCAAAAAAATAACTAAAAAAATCTTACAGTGCAGTGAACTTAAAACGGACAGTATTAATTACAACAGCTGCCACGCAGGGGCTGGCATCCGTGAACAGGCAAGAAGAGTGACTGACTGGGGAGGGGAGGAGGTGGGAGACGGCAGAGCTGAAGGGTCGTCAGCAACGGGGGGACGCAGGGCCGGCTGCAGCGCCATGCACGCCTGACGCTGATGGACCGCATTCACATCTTTAGAAGGTCGCAACTTGAAGGCTCTTTTGTCGTGGACTTACTCTCTAAGGGCATTGATCCTGTCAAAGGGGCCCCACTCTCGTGACCTCATCTAACCTGGTCACCTCCCAAAGCCCCCACCTCCCAAATCCATCACACTGGGGGTTAGGGCTTCAAAATATGGATTTGGGGAGGACGCACTGAAGTGCATCACGTGATTACTACAGAATTTGGGAAACTGAAACAAAACATAGTTTTAGTCTATACCACTGATTGGTATTGGTCAAGAATGGGATTCTAGCTTGGTTTGGTCACCGTGGGGGTTTGTACCCTGGAGCCCAAGCCCAGCCCACCACCTGGTCTTATGAATGGACTTCGAGGAGAGCCCAGCCCTGCCCTCTCATTTACATAACGCGGCTGTTTGCTCCTTACAGCTGCAGAGTCCAGTAGAGGCCACAGGGCCAGTGAGGTCTACAGTAGTCACCGTGTGGGTTTCACAAGAAAGGTTCGCTGACCCTGGAGAGTTTTACTGTCCAGTCCAGCAGTAGCCATGTGCTCGTGAGCCCTTGAAATGTGGCCAGTCCATTGAGGTGAACACTCAAGACAAAATACACAACGGATTTCTAAGACTTAGTGCAGAAAAGTATGTAAAATCATAAGTTAATAAGGTTCTGCATCAACTGCATCTTGAAATGATGATATATTGGGTATATTTGTTTCTATAATACACTATTAAACTCAGTCTCACCCATTCACTTTTACTTTTTATGCAGGTTCAAGAAAAATGAACACAGCACACGTGGCTTGCATTTGCAGCTCTTGTTACATTTCTAACCCTGGTCCAGAGAAACTGGACTGTTTTTAATCAGGAAGACTGCATTCTGAGCTCTGCTTCCAGAATTAGCTCTTGAGTTATAAAAATTGGGAAACATTTTCATTTTCTGTTCTTGGACAAAATTGCTTAATCTTGCTAAACTTGAATATAGATAATTGGATCACTGTAAATATTGATTTGGTGATATTAAATTGGGGATTTTTCACACTGGCCCTTGAATCAGTTCAGTTCAGTTCAGTGGCTCAGCTGTGTCCGACTCTTTGCAACCCCATGGACTGTAGCACGCCAGGCTTCCCTATCCATCACCAACTCCTGGAGTTTACCCAAACTCTGTCCATTGAGTTGGTGGTGCCATCCAACCATCTCATCCTCTGTTGTCCCCTTCTCCTCCTGCCTTCAATCTTTCCCAGCATCAGGGTCTTTTCAAATGAGTCAGCTTTTCGCATCAGGTGACCAAAGTATTGGAGTTTCAGCTTTAACATCAGTCCTTCCAATGAATATTCAGGACTGATTTCCTTTAGGATTGACTAGTTTGATATCCTTGCAGTCCAAGGGACTCTCAAGTGTCTTTTCCAACACCATAGTTCAAAATCATCAATTCTTCAGTGCTCAGCTTTTTTTATAATCAAACTCTCACATCCAAACATGACTACCGGAAAAACCATAGCCTTGATGAGATGGACCTTTTTTGGCAAAGTAACATCTCTGCTTTTTAATATGCTGTCTAGGTTGGTCATAACTTTTCTCCCAAGCAGTAAGCGTCTCTTAGTTTCATGGCTGCAATCACTATCTCCAGTGATTTTGGAGCCTCCCAAAAATAAAGTCAGTCACTGTTTCCACTGTTTCTCCATCTAATTGCCATGAAGTGATGGACCTGATGCCGTGATCTTTGTTTTCTGAGTGTTCAGCTTTAAGCCGAGTTTTTCTCTCTCCTGTTTCACGTTCACCAGGAGGCTCTTTCGTTCTGTACTTGAGAGGTATCATCCCTGTAAGTGAACCCGTCCTGAATTGTCAGTGTTTCCTCCTGGGACCCACTGCTTGTCGCCTCCCCGATGTTCAGGCCTCCTGCTCTCCCTTCTCCGTCCGTCCACGGTGGGGGTAGGGGGTGCTCCTTCACTGTTTGGGTAACTGGAAGGTCGCCTCTGCCCCCTCCTCACCCGCTTCCTCTCCACCCACCACGGGGAGGCAGGCGGCCCAGCCCCGACAGTGAGTGTGATCTGGCTTTGCTTCAGGCCCTTCCCTGCAACCCGCCCCCCCACCACCACAACGGCCCTCATCGGACCCCCAGCGAAGCCCAGGAAGTGATGGAGCCACCGGGCAGAGAAGTAGGGGCCCCCGGGAGCAAGGCGCCCCCGCACTGGGTGGTTTAGCACCACTTGCAGTGTGAGACCATTCACACTCCTCTCTTGCCTCTGGATTGTCTGCAGGCCTGGGTGGCTCCCCAGGGCCACTCCCGCTAAGAAAGAAAACAGGCAGGACTGGAGAAAAGCAAGAGGCGCGATGAGGACTGGAAACTGGATGTCTCTGCGGAGGCGCCATCCCAAGAGGGTCAGGCGGGCTCCAGTCCCACTGAGGATGGCGGGGAGTGTGGGGACCCGAGGTGGACCGAGGGCCTGGACTCTGAGATGCGAAGGCAAGGGGCTGAGTCCTGCCCCCAAGGTCGCAGAGGCAAGACCTCGCACAAAGGCCACACAAGCGGAGCCCAGAACCAAGGTCAGCTCTGAAGCTGGCTGAGCCCCTTGGTATCCTTGCCAAAAACCTCTGATCATCACTACTAAGCTTCCTGACCCCACTTAGACAAGAAGCCCACTCCAGGGCTCACCCTATAGCACTCCAATCACCTAACACCAAACTTTCAGCAGGAATTTTCTTTGTCTTGAGGCTGTAAAAATTAGCTGTTAACCCACGAAAACTATCGACTCTCCCTGGTCTGTCAGGAGATCAGCCTGCTGCATTCACAGTGCCCGCTTTATCTCTGCCCTTTGTTCTTAATAAAATCACTCCCTTCTGAAATGCTCTGTCTGGAAATTCTTTTCCTATCCACACTCAAACTGCCTCAGAAGGTGGGAGGGATGAAGAACAGGCAGATCGTGGATGAGATGGACATTTAACAAGCTACATAAACTCTTTGAAGACCTGAAAAGTGCATGATTGGATTTTTGTTTGTGCGAATTAGATTCCCCACCCAATAGTGGATGCTCTGACTATATTCCTTCCAGCATCTCTTCATTGTTGATGTGTAGACTCTGGCCTAAGACCCTGTGTAAAGTGAAAGTGAAAGTCTAGTTGCTCAGTCGTGTGTGACTCTTTGGGACTCCATGGACTGGAGCCCGCCAGGTTCCTCTGCCCAAGGAACTCTCCAGGCAAGAATACTGGAGTGGGTAGCCTATCCCTTCTCCAGGGGGTCTTTCCAAACCAGGGATCGAACCCAGGTCTCCCTCATGGCAGGTGGATTCTTTACTGTCTGAGCTACCAGGGAGGACTAAGACCCTGTGGAAGCTTCTTTAAAAGTGTTCTGACTTCGTATTCTGTCCTCAGGTTAGAAACATGGGATAATTTTAAAAATCTGCACAGCATCCCGTTGTGGGTCCTGCCAAACCCTTCAGCCTCTGCAAAGCTGCTCTGGGGAGGACCGCATCACTGTCACCAAAGTATCGGAGTTTCAGCTTCAGCATCAGTCCTTCCAATGAACACCCAGGACTGATCTCCTCTAGGATGGACTGGTTGGATCTCCTTGCAGTCAAAGGGACTCTCAAGAGTCTTCTCCGACACCACAGTTCAAAAGCACCAATTCTTTGGCACTCAGCTTTCTGTATAGTACAACTCTCACATCCATAGATGACTACTGGAAAAACCATAGCCTTGACTGGACGGACCTTTGTTGGGAAAGTAATGTCTCTGCTTTTTAATATGCTGTCTAGGTTGGTCATAACTTTCCTTCCAAGGAGTAAGGGTCTTTTAATTTCATGGCTGCAATCATCATCTGCAGTGATTTTGGAGCCCCCCAAAATAAAGTCAGCCATTGTTTCCACTGTTTCCCCACCTACTTGCTTCAAACTTTCCAAATGTGTAGAAAAGATAATGAAAGTGGAAAATGTCTGTGTTGATGATGTCCTGTTTCAGAGGTTGCTGCGGTGCTTGGTCTCCTGGGCTCTCCTTGAATTCTGGGTGTTGACTTACCTGGGGCTGGTGGATGCCTAGGGAAAGCAGGCCTGGCAGAATGCCTCCATCCTCCCACCTGGGGTCCTTCACTTCCTGTCTTCCTTTCAAAACTGAAGATCTTTGCATGTCAAGCTTTTGCCTGGCTACTCTGACGTTGCCCCAGTCACAACTGCAGACCCCAGGAAATCGTGCTGAAGGACACCGCCCAGTGAGAGCAAAGGTGTGCCCTGCCCCACGAGAAAGGAATGACAATGAACGTAACTAAGATGGCCAAGAAATATAGACACACTGACAAGAAAACTACGAAAACAGAAAAGCGGTAAACAAATAAGTCAGGCCAAGTGCAGAAAAACACATATAAATTGGGTCTAATATTCAAAAAGATGCACAACCTCGCAGGTGACCCAAAACATGCAACCTCCAGCAGCAAGGAGATACACACTATTGCCCTTCACCTGCACAAAAGTTTAAATTGCCACCCTCTATAGGTGATGCAAAGGTGGGGAAATGTACAGGGTTGTATATATACGGCTAAAAACCTGACAGCAATGTGTTAATGCAGAATCTGGCAGCGACCATCAAAATGTAACACGAACGTGCCCAGACGCCCCTCTTCCTGGAATCTGCCTTATATAACTTTTGACACACGGACAAAGGTACTGATATAGTGGCAAGGATGGCCTTTGTTGGAACTCTTGTAATAGCCAAGAGCATAGAAGAAAGAGAATAACTGATGATCCAAAGGGAATTAAATAAACTTTATTTCACTCTCAATTACAGCTATTGGGAAAAGAAAAAAATGCGGCCAGGAAAGGGGTCTGATAATACCGCAACCCCTTTAAAAAACCAAATAGAAAGGAAAGAGCACACTATTAATACGTGTTCGGTGTACTTGCCGGCTCTTGGCAGGGGAGCCGTGTACTCGTTTTGGGAGAACAGAACTATAGAACTACAGATCTCTGCCTGGCAAGTGAGGACACAGGCACCTGTTGTTGGAGGACTCTGCCCTTTGGCAATTCTGAAAGTGCCCTCCTGACATTTTTCCTGTGAGTATCAAATGCTTAAAACTCAGTGTGTGAAAATATTTTGGGGCAAAAATGCACATTCGGACTTACTGAAGCATCCTTGCTATTTTTACCTACAGTCCCTGCTACCTCATTCCAAGAGGAATTTTGTTAACCCTTTCAGTCTCCAAAGGTAGCTATCACCTGTAATGAATACTGCAACTGTGCTTGAGACTCAATTTGGGAGCATATATGCTCAGTTGTGTCCAACTCTATGACCCCATGGACTGTAGCCAGCCAGGGCCCTCTGACCATGGGATTTCCCAGGCAAAAGCACTGGAGTGAGTTGGCAGCTCCTACTCCAGGGGGCCTTCTCTTCCCAACCCAAGGATCAAATCCACATCTCCTAGGTCTCCTGCATTGGCAGGCGGATTCTTGACCACTGTGCTACGTGGGGAGCCCTGGGAATGTGGTATCTCTTGTTAATTATGAACCCTCTCCTAGAATGCCTTTGAGATCCTCCTGCATGCTTTATTCCTCCTGCTCGTGGACACATCTTCTTTGGGGTAACTCCACAGTGTGCCTGGTGGGACATCTTTTCACCAAAGTCTTTCTACACGACAACAGTAGAAAGCGCTGTAGCCTTCACGTAGCTTCTTTCTGAGGAAAGCGTGCTTACCCAGTAGCCTGGCACTCTGCAAGCGCCATTTTCAAGAGTAAACAGGATTTTTCCATAATAATCACACAGACGTAAAACAAGGCAATGTTCAAAGATCCTGTGTGTTAACTAACATGTGTCAGAGTCAGAACACATTTAACAATTGGCCCAGTCTACCAGTATCAAGCTCTGCATTTTTCCTCTTTTATTTCCATCATTCTCCCGTAAATGAGCTTCTCTTAGCTGTCTGCTTTTGCCGAATGTAGGCGAGTTGACACTTCCCACCCGCCGCTGCTGGGCTATGGACAGGTTTCTCCTCCAGCGTCTATACAGCGGTGTTCTTCACCTTGATGGCCATGCTGCAGCCTGAACCCCAGTCAATGTGCGATGGGCAGAATCATCATCCAGACAGACCAGTAACTTTATCAAAATGAAAATCATTTCTCATCTGGGGAAAGTCCTTTTATTTTAGGAATTGCCTTTTATTTCTGGTTTCTATCTTTCCAGTTGCAATCTATATTAGTGAATTCCTCTTCCTGTGTAAGTTGGTGAGAGGTGAAATGCCCTTGGGGAATCTGTCTTATCTACAGAAGGGAAGTGAAACATGGGGATGGGGGAACCACTTCCGCTTTGGAGTCAGGACACACTTGGGTTGAAGCCCAGGGGGACCACTTTGGGGCTGAGTGAAGCCCAACAGCTCGGCAGCCTCTCTGCCCCCTGGTTTCCATCTTTGGACGTGTTGTGATACCTGCTCTGCACACTGTGAGAAGTCCAGTGATGCTGAAAAATGTCTGATGAAGCCAGGCCCACAGGAGGCACTCAGGTAGTAGTGTTATTGGATTCTGTTGCAGATGGAAACAATAGCACGTTATTTTGATCTTAAAACCAAGCTTGAAAAGATCCTCCTTCTCACCCCGCTGCCTACTGTACCTGTGGATGGATGGCTGTACAATGCAGAGGGCGGGCTTCAGAGAGAGATGAATAAACCAGCTTAAAGAGTGTCCTGCTGTGTATTGTCTGGGGCAAGACAGGCAAGCTCTCCACACGTCTTCTCTTATCAAAAAGGGAGGGTGTGGACACTGAGATTCCTGGGGTTTTGCCACAATGGACCGAACACCTGATGTGTTCCCCTCTCAGGGTGTCTCAGGTCAACTGTTCTCAGTCAGAATCTGACTTTGTAAATTAGGGTTCTTTACCACTAGTTTACAGACAAGGGACAGGAAACCCAGTCTTGGCTGTGTGATCATTTTGGCGTCCAGATCCAAGGAGGAGACTGTAAGGGTGCTGAAAAAGAGACTGCCAGGCCCTGGGATGGAGGCTTGTGCCCCCGAAATGGGGTACAGGCAGACACAGCAGGACATTTATGCAGGGCCTCCCCACAACCTCCAGGGCGGGCTGGCTGCTTCTGGTTCATGGGATTCGCATCCTACAGCTTCAGCTACTGGAAGAAGATGCAATGAGCATCTCCTGTGAACACTCATTTCTAGGAGGACAGCATCCCCAGTCCAGCAGGGGCCCAGCACCTGCCTCTAGAAAATGCCTCTGGGAACACAGAACCCTCCAGATGTGCTCCAGGGAGGCACACCTGGGCAGGGTCACATTTCAGAAGCTGCCCTTCTCTTTGCCAACGTCTCTGGGCACCAAAATGTTGCCTGAAGCTAGAAGCCGAGGTCTCCTAAGCTCAGCCATCATCCTCCTCACAGTCTCTAAGGGAGATTCAACTGGCAATCACGAAGACAATGAAAACAGGCTTTGAGAATGACTGAGTTGACACAATGGGAAGAGCAATGCAACATTTACTTTTCAGAAAAAAAAAAAGTGTAATTAAATACAACAAGTGGGGGTGTTTAACTTTCCGAACATTCTATCAAGAAATGTTGTTATTGTTGTTCGGTTGCTAAGTCATGCCTCACTCTTCGACCCCATGGACTGCAACACACCAGGCCCCTCTGTCCTCTGCTATCTCTTGGAGTTTTCTCCAACTCATGTCCATTGAGTCTGTGATGCAAACCAACCTCCTCATCATTTGTCGTCCCCTTCTCCTCCTGCCCTCAATCTTTTCCAGCATCAGGGTCTTTTCCAAGTCGGTTTTTCACATCAGGTGGCCAAAGGATTGGAGCTTCAGCTTCAGCATCAGTCCTTCCAATGAATATTCAGGGTTGGATACTTAAAAGTGCCAACTTCCATCTCTTCAACCACTGCCTGGATAAAAGAATCTATATTTGACTAAAAATCCTGTGAAAATGAACATTCATGAGACAAGGCCTGAAATTCCATATATAACTCTCTTTGTTGTACACTTGGAGTTAACACAATATTGTAAATCAACTATACTCCAATGTAGAATAAAAGTTGACCAACAAGCTTGATGCTTAGGAGACAAAAATCTAGATGAATTGGAACCATACAGAGTATGTTATTTGACCATAATGTATTTAAATTAGAAAATGATGACAAAAGAGGTTTTGGAAAATTTACAAACATTCCTTCATTAGACTGTTAATTCTAAGTAAACCATCAATCAAGAAAAATAAACTGATAATATTTAAAATTAAAAAAAAGAAATGCAGGAAACATTATCTTCAATCACTGTACTATAAAGAGAAATGGACCAAAGAAAATCACTATTTGTACAATTATCAGGAGCAATTAAACTTCCATGTGTGGCATTGCTCTGTTTAGTTCATTTATAAAACCATGTTTGCCACAATATATTTTACCCAGAAATCAGCAAAGTTGCTATATTACAAATAGAATTTCCAGAGCCAGTAGTTCCAATCAAATGTGGCAGTAGCCAAAGTCAATTTTCATTTGGGGTTTCCTGGGTGGCTCAGTGGTAAAAAATCCACCTGCAATTCAGGAGATTCAAGAGATGCTAGTTGGATACCTAGTTTAGGAATATCCCCTGTAGGAGGAAATGGCAACCCACTCCAGGGAAATCCCACGGAGAGGATCTGGTGGGCTACAGTCCTTGGAGTCACAAAGAGTTGGACACAGCTAACCACACACCCACAATTTTCATTGATGGAGTCTATCTTTAATTTGTTGTAAGAGTTTTGAGATAATTTTGGACATCTTTTGGTGGGGGGGTTGGTGCAGCCAGTATGTAAAAATCATCATAATTCTGATTCCATTGTGTTACACCCCATGTGTCTAATTTGTATAGCTGCGCTTCTGATACATAAAACATTCAAGAATGTTTTGTAGGAAATATGCCCTTCACTGTATCGATTTCTATCAAAACAATCTACAACATTGCAAGCTCGACCTTTTCTTCTTTAAAGACAAAATAGTTCCCCAAAGTGACAACATCAAAATGTTATCATGTAGAAAACCCTTTGGAAAGGCATGTATGTGTCACCAGGAAATAACAGATGAGGGTAAGAGGCGGCCTCTTGCCCTGAAAGGTGATGGATCCCTGGATGGGAGAAGGTGGATTTCGTGGGCCCGTTCCCACCGTGACCAGCAGCCCCACTTGTGAATTCCTGGAGATCAGAGTGTCCTCTGATGAAGGCTATGCCTCCACGTTTTGCCAGTCTTTACTGAAGCTTTTCAAGGACTTTGTTTTGTCAGCAGGATTATTGGTTTTCAGTCTTAATCACTAATACGGCAAACTGTGAAGTGGAGAGATGGAGGAAAGGTTAGCGACATTGGAATGGCTGAGGTCTGTGACTGTCAGCTAAGTCATTTAGTAAAAGAGAAACCTGTCATGCCAACATCCACATTGACTGTGGCTTCTTTGAGCATGGAACATGCACTGCTCATTTAGAAGACTAGGATTAAGTAAAGGGAAGGAGTGACCTGAACTAGAACTTGGCAGTTGAGGACTGTGAAAAATCAGTCATCCAGGAAAGTGCTATTTTAATGGAAACTTTAAAATCAAAATTATGCACAGAATCCATGACGCATCATGTACAGAACTGTAAGTAAAGACAAGGTCACCATCGCTGCTCGCTCCTGTTACGTCAAGCTCCAGGTTGGCTTGACACGGCATGGTCTGCCGGACACGGGCTGGACGTTCTTGAGGACAGATCTTCTGGGACGGGAGTCGTCCGGGTCAGAGTCGCCGTCTCCCTGTGATCACGGCACAGAGCAGGGGGGAGAGGGAAGGGGGGGAGACGTGTATACAATTAGGCGCTAAGCTGCTCGGTAGGGTCCGACTCTTTGTGATCCCATGGGCTGTAGCCCACCAGGCTCCTCTGTCCATGGGATTTCCCAGGCAAGAATGCTGGAGTGGGCTGCCATCACCTTCTCCAGGAGATCTTCCCAACTCAGGGATTGAACCCAAGTCTCCTGTACCTCCCAAATTGGCAGGGGCATCCTTTACCACTAGCACCACCTGGGAAGCCCGTATACCATACAATTATTCATATGTATACATATATATATATATAATATATATTAATTTATTGTATCAAAGATAACTGCATCATTATTCATATCATTATTATATTGTAATATGGGCTTCCCTAATGCCTCAGATGGTGATGAATCTGTCTGTAATGTGGGAAACCTGGTTTTACTACCTGGGTCGGGAAGATGCCCTGGAGAAGGGAATGGCTATCCACTCCAGTATTCTTGCCTGGAGAATTCCATGGACAGAGGAGCCTGGTGGCCTACAGTCCATGAGGTCACAAAGAGTCAGACATGACTAAGTGAGTTTCAGTTTCTCCTCACCTATAATATATCTTTATAATAATTTTATTATAATCTATTAATAATTGATAATAAAATAAGTTACTACAATAAGTGATTGACATTATTTATCATTGATAGACAATAGGATATCATATCTAAAATATATACAGATATATAATGTGTACACACATATGCACATACACATACATGCAAACATGCATGCGTACTTATATGTATTGTCTGTTTTTATTTCTGGTACAAGTTTTGCAAGGCAAAAGTTAGCTTATGTACATTTTTATGCAATTTCTTTCAGATAATGGATTGGTTTCTCTGGTCCTGAGCATCACAGCTCTTAGAAAGCTTCCTGGCCTGGCCCCGACCCCCACCATGTAAATCAGGGTAGGCTACTCAGACTGAGCTCCACGTTCACACGTGTCCACCCACCCTGTGTGCAGAGGGACCAAGCTCAGGCAGTTTTCCAGGCAGATGTAAGTGCCTGGGAATGTGGTTTTCAAAAAGCCAAAGAACTGAGGTGAATCTTCATATCAGATATCAGGAAATGAATATGGGGAACGACTCCTAAGGGGCGGACATGTACTTTTCAAATGAGAAGCGGCGTGACTTATCCACAGACCAAGAAAAGAAGTGTTGGGATGTAGACAGGCCCAGCCTGGGGGCCACATTGCAGAAGCGCTTAGAGCCCGATCCAGGTGGGAAGGGGACTTGGTGTCTCAGCGCATGGATGAACCGAGATTTATGAACAGCGCTGGACCCCAGATGAGCTATTTGTAGGAAAGACCTCACGCATGTGTGGCAAAAAGAACTCTCCCAGAAACAGGACAGATGAGTTCTGCATGTCAGAAAAGTTATATTATTGCAGGACAATTCCTAAAACCTAAGTGAAGCCCCACTCGAGAGGATGTGTCTGAAAAAAAAGTTTAAAGAGGACCCACCTTGTGTTGGGAGAACACAACAGAAGAGAAGGACAATTCCCACTGTGACTCAGTCACGCTGATGACATGGGAAAAAGGACACAGCTCATGGTCGGCGTCTGGAGGTCCCACTTCCAGGCTTCTGCTGGAAGCCTTATTCAGCTAAAACACTGTATCTGATAACTCTCAGCTTGCTCTGCTGACAATGTCATCTCCCAGGAATTAGAGAAGGAATCAAAGGCAACTGTGACTCTGGAACTGATGCAGAGTACCAGCAATTGGATGTTGACTGAAGGGGAAGAGGCAGAAATTTGGGGGGAGCTGCTTTGCCATCCTGGTGTCTGCTGTCCTGCGTGCAGACTCCCCGGGGATGAGACGGGATCTCACCAAGGGTAGTTCAGCAGGTCTCAGGAGGATGAGCAGGTTGAAAGGTGCTCAAAAGTATGATTGTGATGTACTGTGTGGTTACTTTTAAGAGGGAGAGAGGAAAGGGAGAGAGAGAGAGAGAGAAGGAGAGAGACAGCATCCATAATGGACTTTCTGATGAACTCATCTTTCACAAGGACATGTGGAAAAGATTAAAGGGAGGGTTTGTGTATAAGGAACAATGAGAAAGTTAAGATCACATACTTGAAAAATTTTGACAGGAAAATGAATGCTTAGAATGACCCATGGCTTTCAAAGTTGATAAAGACAAAACTTAGCTTCTTAGTCCATATTTCAAATCATAAAAAGAAAAGCAAGGAAGATCTAGACACACTGCTGGGAGGAGACGCTCTGAAAACAGAATTTTCTAAAACTTTATCAGTGACCTGCAGGGGACATTATCCTTTAAATATAGCTAATTATAGTGGACACTTTACACAGGAAGGTACAAAAATGGTCATTGAGTACATGCAAAAATGCTCGATTCTGTTAGTCATCAGGGAAATGCAAATCAACATACTCCACCTATCAGAATGGCTTTTTTTTTTTTTCTTCCGTGATAGCACCAAATGTTTCTGTGGAGTAACTGGAACTCTTGTATGTTACTGGTGGAGATGTAAAAAGTACAACCACTGTACTTGAAAATGTTTGCCTGTTTCTAATAAAGTAAAGCATGCAGTGATTTTATGGTTCAGGAATCCTAACCTTAGGCATCTCCTCAAAAGAAATGAAAACATATCTACAGAATATATGGACAAGAAGGTCCGTGGCAGCTTTAACCATCATAGCAAAAAAACTAGACAGAAAATGGGTTCATCAGCAGGAGACTGGCTCAACGGTGAGGCGTCAACAATGGAATATCCTGGAGGAATGAAAGCAGATGAGCGTGAGTGTCAAGTTCCAAATCAGGTAAATGTAAATCCAATCAGTGGTTTAAGAAAAGAAAAGAGAAAGGACGGAGGCTGCCCTGGAGGATGTGGGGATGAAGGCTGACTAGAAATGGACCTGAGGGTACTTTCTGAGACGGTGTAATTTCTGTATCTTTATAGGGATTTGGTGACACAGGCGCATACATTTTCCAAAAACTCAGTGAGTAAACACTTAGGATTTGTACTTTTCATTCTACTTGAGTTTTGTATCTGAAACAAAAATCTGTCAATAAATATTAAACTCTAAATGCTGAATTCTGCCACTTACTGTAAAATGCGCTGGAAAAAAAAGCATAGATGAATGGGTGGATAAAGACATACAAAACAAGCACAGTAAAGTGGTCTTGGCAGACTGTACTTTGTGAACATATTGGTATTCCAACATTCAACTTTGCTGGATGTTGAACATTATAATAAAATGTTGGAAAATATTCATATGAAGGAATGAAGGAGATATGTAATAATTCTTTATCAAAGTAACCTGAAGTGTTCTATGCTGGTGTAATGTTTTCTAGCCTAGATACATCATGTACAATGAGCTGAGAGTTTGTGGATGAAGTCAGGGTCAAGATTGAGGAACGCTAGAGATTCAAACATAGTTCTGGTTGCAAAATAGGATATGAAAGTTTTACTAAAGTCATATACTATTTAAATTGGCATTTGCCCTGAGTAAAGCGATCCTCTAACTTCTCATTATCTGTTCCTGAAAAATGAAGACCGTGGCATGGCAAACTCTGAGGCTGGAGTGAACATTGAAAGAGATGATGTGAGTGAATGATTGCGCTGTGCTTGGTCGTGTCAACTCTGCGAGCTCATGGACTGTAGCCCGCCAGGCTCCTCTGTCCCTGGGATTTTCCAGGCAAGGATACTGGAGTGGGTTGCCATTTCCTTCTCCAGGGGATCTTCCCGACCCAGAGATTGAACTCGCGTCTCTTAATGTTTCCTGGATTGGCAGGTGATTCTTCACCGCTAATGTCACCTGGGAATGCTTAAACATGTACATGTAACACAGCAAATAAACACTGCTTGTCATTATTACTATCGCTGTGGATCTGAGTTTGTTTAGAACACAAAAGAAAACAGGGTCAGGAGCTGTCCTGGCCAGCCAGTGGAGACTACCCAGGTCCAGGCACACCCACACTTCTCACAGTAGCCCTCCTGAAGCCTCCTGCTATCTGCCAGCACATGCCCAGCAGGGAGCAGAGGGAGGTACATATGAATACTTTACGTTTAAATTGGCAATAAAGAGGTTAACTTGGTATCTTGACTCTGAATTTTACAGAAACAAAAACGTCTATTGAAATAGCTCCTGAGAGACAGTTTAATAGAGGTGGTGGGTAAAGGATTGGTAATTAAGATGAAATACAACGCAAACATGCAAATCAAGCCTGCAGTGAGGGATCACTGGTCAGAATGGCTGTCATCAAAAAATCTACAAAGGGTACACTCTGGAGAGGGTGTGGAGAAAAGGGAACCCTCTTGCACTGCTGATGGGCATGTAAATTGATAGAGCCACTTTGGAGAACATTGTGGAGATTCCTTAAAGCACTAGGAATAAAACTACCACATGACCCAGCAATCCCACCACTAGGCATATACCGTGAGAAAGCCATAATTGCAAAAGACACATCACCCCAGTGTTCATAGTGGCATTATTTACAATAACTAGGACTGGAAAAAACCTAGATGTCTGTTGATAGGTGAATGGATAAGGGTGTTTGGTGTATATATATATATATATATATATATATACACACAATGGAATATTACTCAACCTTATAAAGAATGCATTTGAGTCAGTGCCAGCGAGGTGAATGAATCTAGAGCTTGTTACACAGAGTAAAGTGTCAGAAAGAGAAAATGATTGTCTATTACCACATATACACAGAATCTAGAAAGATGGCACTGATGAATCTATTTGCAGGGCATGCAGAGACTCAGACGTGGAGACCACAGCCGGGGGAGGAGAGGGTGGGCCAAACTGAGGGAGAGAGAGAAGCACTGCCTTACATACGCCACCACGTGCAAGGTGGACCCTCAGTGGGAAGCTGCTGCGTCATGCAGCCTGGGGCTCTGTGACGGCCTGCAGGGGCAGGATGGGATGCGGGTGTAGGAGGGAGGCGTTCAAGAGGGAGGGGCTTATGTACACGTGTCTGCTGGTTCACATCGTTATATGGCAGAAACCAACACAACACTGCATAGCAATTATCCTCCAATTAAAAAAAAATAAAGCAGAAGATGAAATTCAGAGGTTTGGTACAGTCAGTGAGACCACATCTTCTACAAAGGCTCATTTCAGCACGAGCGTGAGTCCTCAGGTGTGGAGAACGGCCGCTTCATTTCCCGTGAAACGGAGCAGGACTGTGGTCCTCGCCCTGACCCACCCCCAAGTCCTCTACTGCTGTCTGCCCGTGGAAAACATCAGCCACAAATAAGTTTAATCAGAGAAGTGAGAAATGCTGCAACAAAAGAAAACAATCAAAGGAGACTAAATGTAATAATGTAGTCTTCACACTTAGTCCAGGACCTGTAGCTCTTTCTCAAAGACTGTAGGAAGTATTCTGAGCCATATCCTGTGAGCCGTCTTACAGACACTAGAACACTAGGCGGAGAAGCTGACTACATGCTGGCCAGCCCGTACCCACCCAGGACTTGCATTGCCGCAGTTTCGAGAACTGACTGCAAAGAAATGGGAACGAATGGATCCCGGAACTGAAGATTAACTGTGCCTAAAACAATGCAGAGGATGCTGGTCAGACCACTGCTGACTAGCCTGAAGATGACTGTCAGAGCTGACTGTGCCGTTCTGCATGTAACCCGCCACCCCCAGCTCTGTCTACAGATGCTCTCACCCGCTGCTTGTCAGCGTGTGAGGGGAGTCGGCCTTTGGAAGGATGTCCATCACCTTTCCCATCCCAGTTGCCGGCATCTGAAATAAAGCAAACTTGCCTTTCCACCAACCTGGCCGGTTTAACGGCTTTTGGGCGGCGAGCAAGAGGAACCACACACTCCTGTAACACCAGCGTCTGCTGACCCACGTCTGACCCCCAAGCAGGGACACACGAGGAAACTCTCCATACTGGTCCCCTCGTGAACTCAATCTGAATAAGGTGATCGGTGTGTGAACGGCAGTGGACTGGCTCCATTAATACAAATGAGCCTTGTCTAGTCTACTTTTTTAAAAAAATTGTTGTCTAAGTCATATCTTCTTTAATATGAATTTTTGCATTTGTTCTCTGCACAACAAATCATTTTTAAGTTATCAGTTCAAGAAAAATGTGTCATTTCCCATTCTCTCAAGCCATCCAGGTACTTAATTTTAAAAAGTATTTTCCCCTTAGAAGGAAAGATGCTCATACAAATGATGCAACTTTGTAAATGACTGTTTCACTAAGGAGGGTCTGTACCGCCCAGTTAACAGACTGCCCCCTGCTTAACAATGGGGTCCCTTGACTTGGGGCCCCACTGTCTTCTTTCAAGAATGTTCTCTGGATGTTGCAACGAGGAACCTGGGCTGATATCCCTATTCCCAACCAGAAGAGTTTGAAGAAACCTGTCTCAGTGGGGAGACTCTCCCCACCTAGATAGCAGAGGGTATTTGAGAACCCTGGAGGCATTGGGTTGTCAGGACGAGGGAGCGGGAGGGAGCCTTCTACCCCCTATCTAGTGGGCAGGGTCCCGGGAAGCTGCTGTGGGCGTCCCAGCCAGCTCCAGCCCAACGTGTGAACGGTCCAGGGTGGAGAGACCCTGGGCTGGAGCAAGACCAAGCTGCTATTTGAAGGGGCAGCGGACGATTCTGGATAGAACTTCTGGTTTTAGGAACTGTTCTCCCTGAAATCAATAAGGATCCTGAGAATGGAATAAAGGTGATCTCTCCATCACCTTTCCCCCACCTCTCAGCTCACAGTACATATCTTTCTCTTTACAACACGCTTTCACAAATTGGGTCAAAATTCCCACTTCCTTTGCCTTGCTGTGTATGTGTCAACTCATCATATTTATTGACTAAAATGACATTGTAACTGTAATGACAAGGGAAAGGCAGCATCCTCTTGGTCTGTGTAAAGAGTGTGATTTGAGGTTTTTACCTGCGAACATGCTTTCCTGAAACCTGACCTTTGGTGCTGACCCCGGCTTTCTGTCTTTCCTCTGGGTTGTCTTCCTTTTGAACTGACTCAAAGAATCATTTTTCCCCCTCTGGGGTTTTCGCCAAAACCTTTCATTTTTTAAAATTCTGTGCATTTTCTCTCACATTTATTTGTGTTGTGATTACTTTTCACAAACAACTTCCTTGTGATTATTACCTTTTGGGCAAAATGGGGAAGCAGATCTTTTTGAACAAGAGCCTCCACTAGAATACTACATAGCAAAGATAAATTATCCATACATATACCTATGTATATGTGTCAGTTACATGTATGTGTGTGTACATAGACATGTACACACACATGCACACATGGATCCTTAACTTATATGTTTAAAAATATGTCTTCCTCCTACTTTAAAGATGCATCACTAGAAGAAATAGCTCAGCAGTATAGCTGGAGTTCAATGTATTTGAGGGAATGTTTTTAGGGATTTCAAATCAGTGGCAAGAATTTCTGATGAAACCCTGCAGGGCATCTGAAGTCAGCTACCAAGAGAAAGATGAACAAATAATCTCCACTGGGGTGAAGAACAGAAAGTATGTGTTACCCAGGAGGCCACAAGCAAAGTGGATGGAGCCTGCCTCCACGTGCAGCGAGCTCGTCTGCAGCCCGGGGATGCTGTGTGACGACTCCCTGTCTTGCTCCCTCATCCAAAGGCAGGTGTCTGGTCCCTCATATGGGAGCCGTGCCTGGGCTGGCAGCTTCCCCTTTGGCTCAGCTCCACACTTGATTCCTTGGAGGCATAGAGTTTTAAGAGCTGAAAGAACTCACAGATGCCAATTCCTTGGGTTTATAGACAAAAGACTTGCTGTGAATTGAAAGGACGTGACTTGCCCAAGGACCACTGCTAGGTAGTGACAGAAATGTGTTCTGCCCACAGATGGGCTAGATTTTAGTCAAGACTTCTTTACACTACACTAGTCAGCAGAAAATTTATATTTTTTCTCCAGCTCTTTAAGATTTCAATTGTTATCACCTCTCCTCCCACTGCACAATCATCAAAATGAGTGTAAGCCTCTCCCCTACACAGAGAATTTTCTCTCTACCTTGGTTGTATATGGGTGTCTCTCTTCTCTGAATTCTTATTGCTGTTAAGTCATGTCTGACCCTTTGCGACCCATGGGCTACAGCACGCCAGGTTGCCTTTCATCATCTCCCAGAGTTTGCACAAACTCATGTCCATTAAGTCTGTGATGCCATCCAACCACCTCATCCTCTGTTGTCCCCTTCTCCTCCTGCCTTCAGTCTTTTCCAGCATCAGGGTCTTTTCCAATGAGCAAGCTCTTTGCATCAGTGGCCAAAGTATTGGAGCTTCAGCATCAGTTTTTCCAATGAATATTCAGGGTTGGTTTCTTTTAGGATTGACTGGTTTGATGTCCTTGCTGTCCAAAGGACTCTCAAGAGTCTTCTCCAGCACCCCAATTCGAAGACATAAATTCTTTGGTGCTTACCCTTTTTTATTGTCCAGCTCTCACACCTATACATGACCACTGGAAAAACCATAGCTTTGACTAGATGGACCTTTATTGACAAAGTAATGTCTCTGCTTTTTAATATGCTCTCTAGGTTTGTCATAGATTTTATTCCAAGGAGCAAACATCTTTTAATTTCAGGGCTGCAGTCACCATCCACAGTGATTTTGGAGCCCAAGAAAATAAAGTCTGTCACTGCTTCCATTGTTTCCCCGTCTATTTTCCGTGATGTGATGGGACCGGATGCCATGATCTTAGCTTTCTGAATGTTGAGTTTTAAGCCAGCTTTTTCACTCTCCTCTTTCCACTCTCATCATTCTTTTTTTCCACTCTCCTGAATTCTTGTAACATAATCCAATTGTTTAGGTGACCATAAACACATATTCTGTACGCCGTCTTCCCAAAAATATCCTTGTGAAAAGGATTCTTAAGCTTCTTTGATCTTCAATATAATTTCTAGGTGCCTCAGCAGTAAAAAGTATATAAATACGGCAATCAAATACAGTATGTAAACGTATCTGTGACTTTCACTTAAAAATCTCAGTTAAGGGACTTCTCTGGTGGCCCAGTGGCTAACAATCTGCCTTGCAAGCAGGGAATGAGGGTTCAAGTCCAGACTGGGAAACGAAGACTCTTCTCTGCTGCTGGCAACTAAGCCCGTGAGTCACATCTGCTGAGCCCTCAGGCCACTACCAGAGTCCGTGCACCACAGTGAAAGGTCCTACATAATACAGCCAAGATCCTACACGCCGCAATTAAGGTCTAGTGTAGCCAGATAAATAAATAAAAAACAAATAAAGTTAAAAATAAAATCTCAGTTAATAGACTGTTGATTTTTCTTTCTTTTTTTTTTTTTTTTTGGTTATTTTCAAACTTAAAGCAGATGTTGACAATCTAGATTTGTGACTATAATAGTTGATCTTTTCTGAAAATTTCTAGAGATCATTAATAAACCTATATAACTCTCTTGAGTTCATTTAATATTTTAACCTATACAGACCCTTCTTTATAGTTCTTTCTCTTTTAAGAGAATCTGCCTTTACATGGAAAATTCTATTTCTTATCGATTATCTGGGTCTTTATGTACAAGTGATAAGCTTTCTTTTGTAAAAAGGAGGGGTCCTTAAGATGCCAGTTATATATATATAACTACAAGATTTTTAAGAGGTTGCTTTGTATATTTTCAGAAAATACTTCCTAGATTTAAATTTAATGTTAATAAATCTGCCATAACTCTGCACACCCACAGGTACCTAAGGAACAATTGTACAGAGTTGAATGTCATCACAGTGCTTGGACTCAGTTATGAAACCCTCATAGAATCGATCTTAAATGGCAAAAGTTGGAATGAATTTTCATCAAATATAGATTTTAGAATTTAACTCAAGGCTTATTAATGTCTCGGGATTATGTACTAGTCAATAATATAAGCAATGCAATTATAGAGACAAATAAAAAATCAGTCGTTAAAAAGTAACTGTGCATTTAATCTTAAAAAGGCAAAGCATTTCAAAAAAGGGAAGGGGCCTCTCAGAAAAGTCTTTCCAAAATTCAAGATGCGTTAAAGCATTGAAAATAAAATTAGTATTGTTACCATACTCAGTTGACTATAAAATATCATTAACTGATTTCATTAGTTGAATAGCGGTGTTTTAGAATGAATAAAAACCACTGCCCTCTGAGACATACAGGTTGATAAAGCAAAGCCTGAACTCAGAACCATTAAAATGTGTAAAACCAACCGACAAGCAGAAGACTAGAGAAGCCACGTGCTATGGACACAGGAAGTCATGTAGAAGCATATTTTGCTGAAAGCTCCTACACATCCGTGGGGTCTACGTCAACGCTCACGGAGCAGGTGGCGAGCACACGTGAGCGGGAAGAAAGGTGTGTTCGGGAGGCGGCAAGACTGCATTAGCGTCCTGAGAACAACAATGAAGCTGCAAGATAAAAACACTGAGCTTAACTTTACCCAAACCCTATTGAAAAACTGAGGCACAGAAGCACCCAGGGCCAACCAGCTAATACAGGGTGAGTGGGGTTGAACACTCACCCCTCATTCCACAGAGCGGTTCTGTGATTCGACACCCGAGGAAGAGCCTTTGATGAAGAACCTCAGATGTGTTTCTACTTTTTTTTTTTTTTTCATTTATTTGTATTAGTTGGAGGCTAATTATTTTACAATATTGTAGTGGTTTTTGCCATACATTGACATGAATCAGCCACAGATTTACATGTGTTCCCCATCCTGATCCCCCCTCCCGCCTCCCTCCCCATCCCATCCCTCTGGGTCTTCCCAGGGCACCAGGCCCGAGCGCTTGTCTCACGCAGCCAACCTGGGCTGGTGATCTGTTTCACCCTTGATAGTATACTTGTTTCAATGCTATTCTCTCAGAACATCCCACCCTCGCCTTCTCCCACAGAGTCCAAAAGTCTGTTCTGTACATCTGTGTCTCTTTTTCTGTTTTGCATATAGGGTTATCGTTATCATCTTTTTAAATTCCATATATATGCATTAGTATACTGTATTGGTCTTTATCTTTCTGGCTTACTTCACTCTGTAAAATGGGCTTTCTTTGCTGATTAACCCAAAGTGAAAGTGTTAGTCATTCAGCCGCGTCTGACTCTTTGTGACCCCATGGACTGCAGTCCATCAGGCTCCTCTGTCCACAGGATTCCCCAGGCAAGAGTACTGGACTGGGTTGCCATGCCCTCCTCCAGGGGATCTTCCCACCCCATGGATCGAACCCGAGTCTCCAGCACTGCAGGTGTATTCCTCATCATCTAAGCCACCAGGGAAGCCCAAATTAATCCAAAGGCATAATCAGTTTGATAAATATAGAATATGACTATATGCATCATTGTATTTTGTTAAGTGTTCATGTTGGAGTTTTGCTTTTTTCATTGCTATTTTCATCCAACAGGCAAGTTTTTCATTTCCACACAGGTGACTGGCCAGGGTATTTATGTAGTTGCTGAAACTGGAGTATCTGAGCTGGATTGGGGTCCACAGGGACCTCATAGTTTAGTGGACGTTCATCTCCATGAGAGCGGGCGAGGTCCCCCCAGAAGCCAGCTCCTGCTGTCCTTGGCCCTTCTGCTGCAGCCCTGCGGCCCCAGGCTCCCTCTCAAGGTGCAGTGACAGGCGTGTCACCGCCACAGACTGTGGGCTGGCCCCCACCATTCAGACACTAGCCATAAATAAACAGCCTGTAAAAACATTCGAGAGATTTATAAAATGTTCGCTTATGTGATTTCATCGATTGGATAATTGAGGGCAGAGCACACGGACATACTTGGAAGTCTGAGTGATCCTCTTGGAATATTTATACTGATTAAACAAACCAGATAACTTAAAAATCCCTTCTATAGTTCATATTTTTATATACAATCTCATTTCTTGAGACACATAAAAGTCTACTTACAGTGACAATGATTTTGTGAGTTGAAAAAACACATTCAATGGTAAAAAAAAAATGTTTGTAACAGCTCAGTCAATAGACTGTTGAAAGTCAAAGATGAATGGTATTTTGGGAAAGAATTGGCTTGAACTTAGAAGCGCAACTTTGTCAAATAACCAATTAATATGATTTGACAAAGTTTAGGGGAAGTCATGTGCAATTGTGTATGGTACAGTCCTCCCACCCAAGAGAAAGAAACTTGTACTCTAATGAGAAAAGAAGACCAATTAAAAAGAAAGAAAAGCTTTCAAGACCCAAAATGTTTAGTCTACATACTGATGTTTAGGCTCCACGGTGCCCAAGCAAATGTGTCTCCTCCAAGGGAATCAATCTTGGGAATGGCCCTCCCACAAGTCAGTGGGGCACAGACTATGAGAACCTCTAATTTATGGGGAGAAATGATTGTCCTTTCAAGTTTGCATGAGACAGCATGACAAGGATAGTAAATGCATGACGGGGAGGAAATCCACGGGGTGGGCACTTGGGTTCTATGCCCCTTGGCCATGGATCACAGGGACCAGATCTCTCACGGGCATGACAGGGACCCTGAAGCTCATTTTTCTAACCAACTTGGGACCAGGCTCACCTCTTCCTCCCTCTGTTTCCTTATTCCCATGACCCTTGAGATGCGTCTTCCTGGTTCAGAAGGAAGAGAATCAGTTCTTGGGGGGAGCGGGGAGAGGTGCAATGTCAGAGGTTATCAACTCCTCCCCAGACCATCATTTGCTTGTTCTCTAATAAACACTTCTGCAAAGGGCTGTTTGTAAGTGGCCTTGTATGATATGCTGATCCTTAATTCTTTTTCTGAAACAAGGTTTTTGTTTTTCTAACTTTGTATTCTGTATTGAGGTGTAGCTGGTTAACAATGTTGTGATGGTTTCAGGTGAAGGGTGAAGGGACTCAGACATACATGTATCCCTTCTCCCCCAAACCCCTCTCCCATTCAGACTTCTGCACAGCATTGACCAGAGTTCCTCATGCTATACAGCAGGTCTTTGTTGGTTATCCATTTTAAATATAGCAGTTTGTACACGTCCGTTCCAAATTCCCTAACTGTCTGGTACTCACTCCAAAACCATAAGCTCATTCTCAAAATCTGTGTGTCTATTGCTGTTTCCTAAGTTCATTTGCAATATTTCTTTTAAGATTCCACATATATGGGATGTCATAATAAAGGACAGGCATGTTACGGACCTAACAGAAGCAGAAGATATTGAGAAGAGGTGGCAAGAAAACACAGAAGAACTGTACAGTAAAGATCTTCATGACCCAGATAATCATGATGGTTTGATCACTCACCTAGAGCCAGACATCCTGGAATGTGAAGTCAGGTGGGCCTTAGGAAGCATCACTATGAACAAAGCTAGTGGAGGTGATGGAATTCCAGTTGAGCTATTTCAAATTCCATAAGATGATGCTGTGAAAGTGCTGCACTCAATATGCCAGCAAATTTGGAAAACTCAGCAGTGGCCACAGGACTGGAAAAAGTCAGCTTTTATTCCAATCCCAAAGAAAGGCAATGCCAAAGAATGCTCAAATCACCACACAATTACACTCATCTCACACACTAGTAAAGTAATGCTCAAAATTCTCCAAGCCAAGATTCAACAGTACATGAACTGTGAACTTCCAGATGTTTAAGCTGAATTTAGAAAAGGCAGAGGAACCAGGGATCAAATTGTCAATATCTGGTTGATCATTGAAAAATCAAGAGAGTTCCAGAAAAATATCTATTTCTGCTTTATTGACTATGTCAAAGACTGACTATGTGGATCACAACAAACTGTGAAAAATTCCTCAAGAGACTGGAATACCAGACCACCCTACCTGTCTCCTGAGAAATCTGTATGCAGGTCAGGAAGCAACAGTTAGAACTGGGTATGGAACAACAGACTGGTTCCAAATAGGGAAAGGAGTACATCAAGGCTCTATATTGTCACCCTGTTTATTTAACTTCTATGCAGACTACATCATGAGAAACACTGGGCTGGATGATTCACAAGCTGGAATCAAGATTGCTGGGAGAAATATCAATATCCTCAGATATGCAGATGACACCACCCTTATGGCAGAAAGTGAAGAAGAACTAAAGAGCCTCTTGATGAGAGTGAAAGAGGAAATTGAAAAAGGTGACTTAAAACTTACATTCAGAAAATTAAGATCAAGGCATCCGGTCCCACCACTTCATGGCAAATAGATGGGGAAACAGTGGAAACAGTGACAGACTTTATTTTGGGGGGCTCCAAAATCACTGCATGTGGTGACTGCAGCCATGAAATTAAAAGACATGTGCTCCTCAGAAGAAAATTTATGACCAACCTAGACAGCATGCTAAAAACAGAGGCATTACTTTGCCAACAAAGGTCTGTCTAATCAAGGCTGTGGCTTTTCCAATAGTCATGTATGGATGTGAGAGTTGGACTATAAAGAAAGCTGAGTGCCAAAGAATTGATGCTTTTGAACTGTGGTGTTGGAGAAGACTCTTGAGAGGCCCTTGGACTGCAAGGAGATCCAACCAGTTCATCCTAAAGGAGATCAATCCTGGGTGTTCATTGGAAGGACTGATGCTGAAGCTGAAACTCCATTACTTTGGCCACCTGAAGTGAAGAACTGACTCATTTGAAAAGACCCTGATGCTGGGAAAGATTGAAGGCAGAAAGAGAAGTGGATGACACAGGATGAGATGGTTGGATGGCATCACCAACTCAATGGAGATGAGTTTGAGTTGGCTCTGGGAGTTGGTGATGAACAGGGAGGCCTGGTGTGCTGCTGTCATGGGGTCGCAAAGAGTCCCAGACACAACTGAGCAACTGAACTGAACTGAGTACGATATTTCTCCTTCTCTGTCTGACTTACTTCACTGAATATGATACTCTCTACGTCCATCCATGTCCCTGTAAATGGCATTTTTCATTCTTTTTAATGGCTGAGTGATATTTCATTATATAAATTAAAATATAATTATATTATCATTATATAAATTAAATATATGTTTTATTAGCATATATTATACCATATTATATATATATATGTATGTATATATACACCATATCTACTTTATCTGTTCCTTTTGATGGAAATCAAGGTTGTTTTCATGGAATATTTGGGTGCATGTATCTTTTCAGATCAAGTTTTACCCCAGATATATGCCCAGGGTTGGGACTGCTGGTCATATTGTAGCTCTCTTTTTAGTTCTTTAAGGAAACTCCATACTTTTCTCCATAGTGTCTGCACCAATTTACTTTCCTACCAGCAGTGTACGAAGGTTTCCTTCTTGCCACACTCTCTCCAGCATTTATCATTTGTGGATTTTTTTGATGATGGTCATTCTGATTGGTGTGAGGCGATGTATTTTCTGAAACAACTTTCTGATGTACTTCTCACTGCAATTTGGGTTTTCTTTTCAAAAAAGCAAATAAGAATTTAATCTTTAATCAGTCTTGTCTTTTCTTCTTCATTGAGATACAGCATTTACAAGTGGAATTTACACTAAAATGTGGCTGCATGTCAGCGATGAAGGACATGGAAGCCCACGAGTGCATGAATGAGTCAGCATGTGTTTATCAAGGGCCGAAACCGTGAACCTGATTTAGGGTGCTGCTCACACCTGATTCCCCTCTCCAGATGGCAGCTGTAACAGCACAGCAAACTCCTGGTTTCTCCCCTCCGGAAGAGAAACCCAGCAGGCGGACCTGGGGACATGAATTATGGAGGAAAGAGAATGGTGCTTAGTCACTGAGTCGTGTCTGACACTTTGCAACCCCCTGGACTGTGGCCTGCCAGACTCCTCTGTCCATGAGATTTCCCAGGCAAGAATACTGGAATGGGTAGCTACTCCTTTCTCCAGGGCATCTTCCCAATCCAGGGATCGAACACATGTCTCCTGTGGCTCCTGCGTTGGCAGGCAGATTTTTTACCACTAGCGTCACCTGGGAAAGCTCTGGAGGCCAGTGAGTGAAAGTCACTCAGTCGTGTCTGACTCTTTGCAACCCCATGAACTACACAGTGCACGGAATTCTCCAGGCCAGAATACTGGAGTAGGTAACCTTTCCCTTCTCCAGGGGATCTTCCCAACCAGGGATCGAACCCGGGTCTCCCACATTGCAGGTGGATTCTTAACCAGCTGAGCCATCAGGGAAGCCCCTGGAAGCAAAGGTCGGGACATCAAACCCAGGCTCTGCCATCTGGTCCCATGTGACTCTGGCCAAGTAGCATAATCACTTTTCCTCAGTCTTCTCGTCTATATATTGGGTGTAACAGTAGAGCATTGGTAGGACCCCGTGGGAGGAAAGCACATGAATTAGCGCTTCCTGGCCCAGCAGCGGCACCATGACCATCACAGACATCTGTCAACAGTCTGACCTGGGAGAAGGGAGGGAGCGAGGAAGAGAAGGGAAAATTCACACAGAAGTTGGAGCCTGAGGCTTTGCCCTAAAAGGCGAGCAGAAGTGAGCTTGTACAGGGCGGGGTGAGGGGCAGGAGGGGGTAAAAAGCCAGGCTCGGATAGTGAGTGTGATGGAAGGGCAGGGACTCCGGCCCTGCTGTGTCCGCTGTGGCTGCGAGGGGGCAGTGAGGACCTCACCTGCCCCCCGGCAGCCTCTCCCCCCACCGCCCGCAGTCCACCAGAGACAGGAGACGGAGCCCCTTCACCACATCAGTAATGCCAGGTCACTGAGGGAGATGATTTCCTTCTTGGATATCTTAGCTGAGAATAAATGGTAACAACAAATGGCCACCATGAATCCAGCAATACTTTCAAATATGTTGTAATTAATTACCGAAGCATCTTTGTGCAATATTCAAGTTGAATGTTTCGTAAAGTGAAAACAACATGCTTTCACACAGGGTCACGTGTCTCTGGACCAATGTGTGTCCCCGACGAGATGCAAAGGTGAGGAGGGATTTTAAACAGAGGTGTGTGACCTGGTGGGATTTATATTTCAGGTGGATGACCCTAGCTGCTTGTGGTCAGATGTGCGGACAGAACCTGGGCTAGGGGACCTCCTGGGATTCAGCAGGGGTGCAGGGGGGGTGGGCTGTAGGTCACTGGACAGAGCTTGGATGGGTGGAAGAGTGTGAGACATGTCTAAAGTGATGCTTGACGTCTCCACTCTCTTCCCTGACACCTCCAGCATGCTCTTATCTAGAGCACAGCATGGAGACTCCTGGGAATGCAAGCGTCTCTCCAACACCATGCCCTCAAGGAAGGTCTCCCAGGGATCCCAGCTACCAGTGTCCTGCTGGTCCTCACCCCAGCCCCCAGGCCCTGCCAGGCTTTCCTTCGAGTCTCTTTTTTGTGTCTGGGACGTCCTGCATGTGACAGATTTACTCTGTTGCTCTCAGCTTACCCACTTCATTGTCCAGCAGGGAGCCTCTTTGTCTGTCTTGCTCACAGATGTTCTGGGCTGCGTTGTGTCCTGTAGATTCACAGGCTGAAGCCCTAACCCCTGGCATCTCAGCACATGACTGTGTTTGGAGACGGGGGCTCTACAGAGGTAAAGAAGGTGAAATGAGGTCATGGGGAGGGGTGAGTCCAATCTGACCAGTGTCCCTGTAAGAAGAAATCAGGACGCAGACAGGTGCAGAGGGCAGACCCCGTGAGGACGTGGGGAGAAGACAAATACCCGCAGGCCAAGAAGGGAGCCCTCAGAGGAAGCTAACCCTGCTGGCACCTTGAGCCCAGACTTCCAGCTTCGGGGGCTGAAACACAATACGTTTCTGCTCTTTAGGCCTGTGATAAGGTTCCTCAGCGGGGAAAACACTCTGGGATTGCAACAGGGTGACCACACCTTCCATGAAAGTGGCAAAGACTTGTTTTTCCCACATTTAAATAGATTATTAAAAGGTGAAAAAAAAGAGAAACTTCAGATTGAGATATTTAAAAAAATGCTAACCCTCTGGAAAATTTAATGAGGGGATTACGTTCTTTTTAAAAATAAGTAGTGCCGCTGTCAAGGGAACATACACACATACACACACACAGATACATTGGTGTGTTCTTCGTCACTTTTTACTGATACATTTTAATTTATTTCTTTTCTAGATAATTCTCAAATTTGTCTTTTTTTTTCCCCCACCACCTGCACTGCATCTTTTTTCTTCTTCAGAAGCAAATATATCATATATAATCAATTCAACTGTGATATCTTCAACGTACATAAAATGAGGCAGGGACTGTCTGCATAAATTGCATCATACCCTCTATGTCAATGAAGAGAAGGGAGGGTGTCCCAAGCATACGCAACCCATGGGAGCTGTTGTTAGTTTTGAACAAGTGACGCTAAACAATGCAAACCATTCCCATGAGATGAAGTGTAGAAAGCAAGCAGTCAAAAATACATATGATTGTTAAACTCAAAGAAAGCAACAAACCTTTCATAATATTAAAGTCATCGAACCCAGAAAAATCACTTTAAATATTAAATGTCATCACAGTCTTTACTAAATCTGGAAGCTATCCACAGGTGCCCGTAGAGAACATTGGCAGAGTCACAGCTCCTGAGTTTTGCTGGTGTTGGTGTAAATTGTGACCAGCTCTTGGGTGACACTCGATTCCCAGGACCCCGTCTGGTGGTAACCCATGCCTTTGCGAGAGTGGCCTTGCTCCAGTGGTGATCAGGGTTTGTGGATTAAGAGCTGTGGGTTCCAGGTGTGCTCTTGTGGCTGAAAGAGCAGACTCCTCCTCCCTTTCTTCAGTCAAACCTGTGTGACCACCATCTGGCCTCCTTTCTGCTTTCTGACAGCTCAGCTAGTGAGCCAGGGGCCGGGTAAATGGACAGCACTTGTCAGAGCAGTGACCGACCAGCCTCCTTCTGCTGCGGGCGTCTGCGCCTCTGTTCTCTAGAACATCCTGCCTGTCCTCTCACCCCTGACCCTGGTTCCCCAGCCCCTGGAGATCATCTGAGTCCCCCAGGTCTGTCCAATCCATGTGTTTCTCAAGTTACCTGGGACCAGTCTCTGTGGCTTCCAGCCAAGAAAGCCAGTTGAAAAATAGATGTAGATGAAGAGCGGTAGAAATGCCTGTGACTTTACAAGAACCTCCTCCCAGGAGTCTCTGTAATGGGTTATTTCTCGGTCTTCAAACCTGGCTTCCTTGCTGCCCACCTCCTGCCCAGCTCGCCCCTTCTCCACCACCCCATCCTGGGAACTGGGAATAGCCTCCCCGTGGCTCACGGTGGTCTCAGGATCACGTGCGAGCCTCCCAAGAGTGAGCACTCACACTCAGGGGCTTGTTGTCCAGGGGAAGGGGGTGGGTCTGTGCAGGAATCCTTTGGGCGCATCCATCATGCTCTTCCTGCCAAACTGTGCCATGTGATCACCCTTGTCCGGCAGCCACGTCTGCCCTCAGTTCAGGACTTTCTTCAGACCAGCTGACTCTTCTCAAGCATCAGTCAGAGCTCTCTGGGTTCCAAGTTACACAGACACACCATAAATTAGTTTAAGGGGGGAATGGTTGTGTGTTTTTGGTAGGGGAGGCTCGTTTAGTCTCAGATTACTAGGAAATCCGAAGTGGAAACAGACTAGGTCTCAGCATGATGCTGAAGTCCCAGTGGGGACGGGCAACCTGGACCTTTTCCTGCCCCACCCCGAGCCCTGCTCTTCCTGAATCTGCCTTCCTGTCAGGCGGCAGTTTTGCTGGTGGGCCCCACAGTCGCCCATTTCTGAAGGGCCCACTTCCCTCCATCCTCAGTTATAATAATGTAGATCGTGAGCTCAAAGCTCGTGGTGAACACTGGTGTATGGACTGATATTCATTAAAAAAAAAAAAATATTCAAACATCATTAGATGATTTCACCTTCTAAGAAAAATCAAGTTTATGTTTAACTGTTCACAGTACTGATTTATGGGCAAAACTCTTTGCTATTTGTTAAGGTTTTTGGTTCAATTTCATGGAAATATTTTAAACCAGAGAAATGCCAGAAAAAAAGGGACTTGTTTTTATTCATTTATTGTTTACTTTTTGCTTTTGGTTTAGTTTCCTCTGTGTAAAAAGAAAGAATCCTAAGTCAAACCACAACTAAGTTTTTTTTTTTTTTCTTTTCCCAATGCCTAGGATTTGAAGATACTCAATAAAAAGCTATCTTTTATTGAATGGCGCATTTCCCCTTGCAGAAAGAAAAAAATGAATTGATGTTCTCAATTTTTGTCTGCATGGTTATTATTCCTGCCCCTATAGGAGCAAGGAGTTTCTCAACAGGGGATCACATCTGTGTGATACTTCAAGGCCCTCGGGCCCATCCATGACCCTCCGAATGATGCTGTGGGTCTGGATGTGCCGTGCGTACTGGAGACTGTCTCTGGACCGATGAGGAACCCAGACTGGGAGAGCAGGGACCCCTTGGGAAGGGCCACCATGTGGTCATCACTGAGGCTGTGATTCAGAGCATGGCTGCAGGGCCACCCAGGCCAAGCTCACATGCAAGGCTGAAACGTAGGACCCGTCTGTCCTCAAGTTCTGAAAAATGCCAGGAGTCTGTGTAGAGCAGCACGCTTCTCCAAACCTCACCGGCTTCAACTGCTTAACAAGTCTCAGTGGCAACAAGAAAGGAGCAGAGTCCTCACTCGAGCGTGAGCTGGGCAGAGGGTCCTCCAGGGAGTACCTGGCTGTCCCCGCCACCTCTCCGTAGACAGAGGGCAAGGTCGATTACCATCTGCCCCTCAGAAAGGAACTGCAGTTTCGTGGTGCGTGCTGTCAATGACCTGAACAACATCAGCAGCAGCAGACACACCCAGGCGTTACTTTGTGAGGCATTTACTTAGTTGGAGGTGCTGTATTTTATGCCAAGGGTTTGTGTCGAGTCGCCAGAAATGCCCCCTTCTTGGGTGCTGTGGATCTGCAGACGTTCATGAAGAAGCTTCGAGGAGAAACACTCGTTCCCTGGACAGTGTGCCCTCATATGTTTAGCAAAATTGCAGCAGGTCAGAGCCAATGAGTTTAATGTGATAAATATTTGTCACAGCTTGCATGCTAAGTCGCTGTAGCCCACTAGGCTCCTCTGTTCGTGAGGTTTTCAAGCCAGAATACTGGAGTGGGCTGCCATGATGTGGTACAGCATACAGTGGAATATTACTCTCCCATAAAAAAGAATGAAATAACACCATCTGCGGCAGCGTGAATGGACACAGGTAATATTATGCTAAGTGAGGTAAGTCAGACAGACAAAGACAAATATCATATTAACCACATGTGGAATCTAATTTTTCAAAAAAAAGAGAGATACAAATGAGCTTGTCTATAAAAAGGACATCTAAATATAGAAAACAAACTGTGGTAGCCAAAATGTTAATATGGGGGTAATAGAGCAAGAACTTGGGATGAACACACGTACCACTACATATAACATAGATATCCAATACAGTTCTGGCACAGTCAGCTCTGCTCAATATTCTGTGATAGCCTGTGTGAGAAAAGAATCTAAGAAAAGAATAAATATGCTGTACACCTGAAATTAAGACGGCATGGTAAATTAACTGTACCTCAATGAAATTAAAATATGAAAAAGGAAATGTTCAAATTTGAGCAATGCCGTGAAGTACAGATGAGTTGGAAGAAGTTTGGCTGATGTCAGTATCTTTCTAAATGTAACTCCACTGAGCATGCTTGCCAGGGCTCTCCAGTCCTGAGAGTTAGCGCCTCTGGTTCCATCACGGATAGTATGTGTGCACACGTCTGAGATGTCAAGATATGTGTATCCTTGAATCCAAATTGCATACAATCGTAATTATATGTCTTCTGTGTATAACTGTTTTTACTTGCTTCCAAACTCTTAACTAAGTGATTCCTAATTCCTACACTTTGGATTTGAGACCTGATGAAAGAAATATTTCATTGTATGCAGTGGTTTTGAAAAATGTCTATTTAAGCCCTCTTACCAGACTCAGATTTGCACAAACACCACTTTTCTCCCTCTTTGTCTGTCAAGTGAGTCTCCCTTTGTAGGCTACTTCTACTCTTTAAATCATCTTCACATGCCTATTCCCTTTATTTTTAATTCAGATAATACTCTTAAGTACAAAAAAAATTCAAAGAATGAGATTACCAAAAGCATTGTTTCCGCTACTCAGAATTAATGACACTGCCTGTTACCTTTCTTTCCTTAAATCTTTTAAGCAAAAACTTGGACTGAAAGATAGAAACCCACAAACCATTCCTGCCTTTCCATGATGATGGTGAGGGGTGTGAGGAGGCGCTGGGAATGAAAGGAAGGAAGGAAGAAAACTGAACTCTGATCAACTCCTGGGCATATCCACCTTTCCTCTTCTCCTTCACTCTGCCTCGGGCATCATCCTGTTCTCCTAAAGTTTTCAGACCAGGCAGGGGGCGGAGGCAGTGATGAGCGTGTTGGAGGCTTGGGGGCAGAGCTCAGCTTTCCCCTTGCCCCACCGCTGGTGCCCAGAGACCACAGTGATCATAGCTTACATGAGCCTGGAGAGAACCATCCAAAACATGAAACTCAGCTTTATTTCCCCTTGGTTTCTCTTTATTTTCAGCAGTCAGCATTCTCACCTGGGAAATCCCCTGGACAGAGGAGCCTGGTAGGTTACCGCCCCTGGGGGCCACAAAGAGTTGGAGATGGCTGAAACAAATTAGCAGTCATGCACGGGGATTCCTTAACGGCATTCCAACTCCTAAATGTACCAGAAAGATGGGCGCGCACTCCTTGTTCCCCCACACATCTGTAGATCAAAATCTGAGAAAGGGCCGTCGAGTCCACTGTGGGAATAATGCCCAAGAGTCTGGAAGGCGGAGGAACACTTAGCCCCAGCCGTGGGTGTCACCGGGAATGTGGCCTCCGGTGAGAATTCGACGGGCTGCCCTCCAAGACGTGACGGGCATTTTCCCCAGTGAGCTCAGCAAAGAAGAGAGAGAAGTGATGCCTCATCCTTCCCGGGGAGGCAGCTCCTCCTGGAACGTGCATCGCAGACCCGGCCTCAGGTGGGCGGGAGGGCTCGGGGAGCAGAGATCTCCGACACAGGAGATGGTGGGAGGTTTGTGAATCTGAACCCATGTTCATGTGTTCTCCTCACCTCAGTGGGCTGATGTTTTGAGACCATGGTGATGCCCACGAAGGGGAGGAAGGGGCCGGCAGGGTGTCTGGGGCCTCCTTGGCTCAGCCCTAAACGGTGGGCACAGTGCATCATGTGCCCGGCCCTGGACTAAACCACAGATGCCCACTCCCACCACTCAGAGCGGCCACACTCACTCTCAGGACGACAGCAAAGACATGCTTCAGTCCCCGGAAGCGGGGCTTAAAGTCGCACGGTCTGCCCCGCTCGATCCTTCGCAGGTGTGGTGTGCTGACCTTCTATCTCGGCTGATTACTCACTTCTGTGGCTCCTCTAAGCACCAACAGTGTCAGGACTGACGTCTGTCTCCGTTTCTTCAAAATCTGAGTAATTGAAACTGGCCCTACTGCTTATAACTTTCTGTGGGGAGCCCAGCCCAGCAGCCCATCTGGTGTGGAAATTTTTGAAAGACACGGAAGGTACATTATTCTTAGCCAGAGGATTTCTCTTGGAATTTGAAATTGCTCTCAGTCTTTCATCCTGTCTTCCTGTGGCCTCCCCGGTCCCCATGTTGTGACCAGATGCCCCAGAGACACTCAGAGACTGTTTCCCCTAGGCTTCACGTTGGGGCCACGGAAAGGCTTCAGTAACACATGGAGTTTATTCATAACATTCCGGCCTATCATATACAGTAAAAATAAAATGGAAATTGGTAGATGGCAGATTCAATTATTTCACTATCCACACACGGTGTTGTTGTTTGGCCTCTAAGTCCTGTCTGACTCTTTGTGACCCCATGGGCTGTAGCTCGCCAGGCTCCTCTGTCCATGGAATTTCCCAGGCAAGAATACTGAAGTGGGTTGCCATTCCCTTCTCCAGGGATCTTCCCGACCCAGGGATGGAACCAGAGCCTCCTGCCTTGCAGGGAAATTCTTTACCACTGAGGCACCAGTGGCGCTAAAGGGAGAGTTGACAGAAATATCTCAGGCACAAACATCTCAACTGTTGTAAGTGGGGACCCAACCCACCTTGGCCACCCCCAGAGCAGTCATATGTGAAGCTGGTGTTTACATCTACGGTTCTTTATGATGAGGATGATACAGTCTATGAGATGACCCTTCTACAGTTTGTGTGAGAGAGGTTTTGCTTTCTCTTCTCAACCTCGGACTTCCCCGGTGGCTCAGACGGTAAGAGCATCTGCCTACAATGAGGGAGACTCAAGTTCAATCTCTGGGTTGGGAAGATCCCCTGGAGGAGGAAATGGCAACCCACTCCAGTACTCTTGCCTTGAAAATCCCATGGACGGAGGAGCCATGGACAGAGGCTACAGTCCATGGGGTCGCAAAGAGTCGGACACAACTGAGCCACTTCACTTTCACTTTCGTCAACCTCATTGCCTGCGTTTCTTTGCCTCTCAGATTCGATTCTAAATTTTAATAAGGCTAATGATGTGTTATGAGTTCATTTGAAGACATATGTCTTATATGTGCAGATTCTTTTCATAAATTTCCTACAGTTGAAAAAATCAGAACCTATATAGTATCACATAGCATGATACAAATTATGATCGTTTATAACCTAAGTGTTGGGATGGACACAAACATTTTACAGACATTAGTAAACATTATTAAAGATGTTTTACCTGTTATATTTCTGAAAAGAATCCGAAGGTGTTATCTGATTATAATCACTGTAGATATCCATGTATAAATCCAGCACTGATTCTTCAACCAGATTGTTATTCAAACTGTGTACAAAGCTTTCTGTTAATGAGGAGAATTTTAAATGCTGAAGCTTTGCTTTATACACAGTGTCTTCCTAACTTAAATAGTAGTAACACTGAGTTCAGGTCACTCTGATGATGCTTTTGACTGTGACCCTCCACCTCTGTGACTCTCCACCTACAGAAAAATCTTGGAAGCTTTGAATGAGCCGCAGTCATGCATGACTTGTGTAAGGCTCTGAAGTGGACAGCACACACCATCCCCAGCAGCAGGCAGAGGCTGAAGAAAGATTTGGCCTTGGCCCTTCCTTAACTTTCAATCCCACAAGCATGTACTGAATCTCCATCCACTGCTGGGTACCATGATGAAGTTCCAGGAATTCCAAGTCCAGGGCCTGACACTTCCTCTGGGGCACATCTTCCAGGATATACTTTCTCCTTCTTCTCACCCTTCCCTGTCAATCCATCTCCACTTAGTTCTGCTGTTGCTGCTTGCTCACATCACCTTTTCCCAGGATAACTTTCACATCCCAAAGCCTCCATGAGATTATACACAGCATTTCACATATCCACAGCTGCGCCTGACAAGGAGAAACAGAAAGTAGAAACAAGTATCATCCCATAATTAAGTCTGACTTAGAGTGAGTCATGAATGTATCTATTAGGTTTCTTCAGCGTGAATTTGCAGTAGATAAAAGTCTTCACTTGGTCATATGTAAGCAGTTGTGGCCAAAAACATTTGAAAACAGATGAGAAACTATTTTGTAAGAATGGTGTCATTTCAATGTATCGATGCAATTATTTTTGTATTAGAGCTACTACTGGTTACTTCCCTATTAGTTAGCAAATATTATTAACCTTTTACTAAATCAGCACTTTTCTGCATTTATTTATTGACTGATTTTTATTAATTTACTTTCAGTCAGTCAATTCAGTCCTTCCATCATGTCTGGCTCTTTGTGACCCCATGGACTGCACCATGCCAGGCTTTCCTGTCCATCACCAACTCCCAGGACTTGCTCAGGTTCAAGTCCATCAAGTTAGTGATGCCATCCAACCATCTCATCCTCTGTTGTCCCCTTCTCCTCCCACCTTCAATCTTTCCCAGCATAAGGGTCTTTTCCAATGTGGTGGCCAAAGTATTGCAGCTTCAGCTTCAACATCAGTCCTTCCAATGAATATTCAGGACTGATTTCCCTTAGAATGGACTAGTTGGATCTCCTTGCAGTCCAAGGGACTCTCAAGAGTCTTCTCCAACACCACAGTTCAAAAGCATCAATTCTTCGGTGCTCAGCTTTCTTTACAGTCCAACTCTCACATCCATACATGACTACTGGAAAAACTGTAGCTTTGACTAGATGGACCTTTGTTGGCAAAGTAATGTCTCTGCTTTTTAATATGCTGTCTAAGTTGGTCATAGCTTTTCTTCCAAGGAGAAGTGTCCTTTAATTTCATGGCTGCAGTCACCAAACTGCAGTGATTTTGAAGCCCCCCAAAAATAAAGTCTGTCACTGTTTCCATTATTTCCCCATCTATTTTCCATGAAGTGATTGGACTGGATGCCATGATCTTAGTTTTCTGAATGTTGAGTTTTAAGCCAGCTTTTTCACTCTCCTCCTTTACTTTCATCAAGAGGCTCTTTAGTTCTTCTTCACTTTCTGCCATAAGAGTGGTGTCATCTGTGTGTCTGAGGTTATTGATATTTCTCCTGGTAATTTTGATTCCAGCTTGTGCTTCATCCAGCTTGGCATTCCACATGATATACTCTGCATATAAGTTAAATAAGCAGGGTGATAATATACAGCCTTGACATACTCCTTTCCCAATTTGGAACCAGTCTATTGTTTCATGTCCGATTCTAACTGTTGCTTCTTGACCTGAGTATAGATTTCTCAGGAGACAGGTCAGGTGGCCTGATATTCCCATCTCTTTTAGAATCTTCCACAGTTTGTTGTAATTCTCACAGTCAAAGGCTTTGGCTTGCATAGTCAATAAAGCAGAAGCAAACGTTTTTCTAGAACTCTCTTGCATTTTAGATGATCCAACAGATGTTGGCAATTTGATCTCTGGTTCTTTTGCCTTTTCTGAATCGACCTTGAACATCTGGAAGTTCTAGGTTTCATATACTGCTAAAGCTTGGCTTGGAGAATTTTGAGCATTACTTTGCCAGCGTGTGAGATGAGTGCAATTGCGTGGTAGTTGGACATTCTTTGACTTTGCCTTTCTTTGGAATTAGAATGAAAACTTACCTTTTCCAATCCTGTGGCCACTGCTGAGTTTTCCAAATTTGCTGGAGTACTGAGTGCAGCACTTTCAGAGCATCATCTTTTATGTATTTTGGTATCTAGCGATGTGGCTGTGCTGGGTCTTAGCTGCGTGACGTGGGGTCTGTCCTTGTGCTGCATGGACTCTCTAGTTGGGGCCCCTGGGCTCAGTAGTTGTGGGACACAGGCTTAATTTCTCCTCAGCATGAGGGACTGCAGTTCGCTGACTAGGGATCAAACCTGTGTCCTTTGCATTGCAAAGTGCATTCTTAACTACGGGACCGTTTGGGAAGTCCCCTGGATTTTGTGGATGCCAATTCCCCATACATGATGTTGGCTCAGTTCAGGTCAATTCAGTCACTCAGTCGTGTCTGACTCTTTGCAAACCCATGAACCACAGCACAACAGGCCTCCCTGTCCATCACCAACTCCCGGAGTCCCCCCAAACCCATTTCCATTGAGTTGGTGATGCCATCCAACCATGTCATCATCTGCCGTCCCTTTCTCCTCCTGCTTTCAATCTTTTCCAGCATCAGGGGATTTTCAAATGAGTCAGCTCTTCGTATCAGGGGGCCAAAGCTTCAAAATCAGTCCTTCCAATGAACACCCAGGACTGATCTCCTCTAGGATGAACTGGTTCGATTTCCTTGCAGTCCAAGGGACTCTCAAGAGTCTTTGCCAAAACCACAGTTCAAAAGCATCAATTCTTCCCTGCTCAGCTTTCTTCACAGTCCAACTCTCACATCCATACATGACCACTGGAAAAACCATAGCCTTGACTTAGACGGACCTTTGTTGACAAAGTAATGTCTCTGCTTTTTAATATGCTGTCTAGGTTGCTCATAACTTTCCTTCCAACAAGTAAGCATCTTTTAATTTGATGTTGGCTGGAGGACCTCAGTCTCCATTCATCACCCTCCGTGCTTCAGCCCTTGGCGCCTTGGCAGTCATGATTTGTGGATTCAGAGTAAAACAACCTGTCTAAGTGACGCTCCCGCTTCCTTCCGCCTCAAGACCTGCCCTCCGTTGCACACTGAGAAAAGACTAAGTTGACAGTTACCAGGGAATGTGAGCAGTTTGAATGTGATCAGAAGAAATGGCAAGTATATCCAAAACCCAGTCCACTTTTGCTCATGAACGACCTGTATGGACTCCCAAGCCACCTCCATGGACCAGGCTTTGTCACTTCACTGGTAACACATTTAGCCTGTCGTTTGTGGATCTGACTGTGTGACGATCCCAGTTTCCTCCAGGCTGTAATGGCGCCTACGCCAATGACGGTGACGGTGCCGGCACCTGTATGAGGGCCAGGAGTCCCGCAGCCTCTCGCCCGCGGGTCACGTCAGTCTTGGCTGGAGGCATCGTCACCATCTCCGTCTCAGAGGCCAACAATAAAAACTTAGCGTCCCCTCATCTTATTAGGCACATCCAGCCTCCAACAACTCAATGCTGAACATTAATTGGAAGGACTGATGCTGAAGCTGAAGCTCCAATATTCTGGCCGCCTAATGCAAAGAGTCGACTCATTGGAAAAGACCCCGATGCTGGGAAAGATGTTAAGGCAAAGGAGAAGGGGGCCGCAGAGGGTAAGATGGTGAGATAGCATCACTGTCTCAGTGAACATGAATTTGAGCAAACTCCAGGAGAGGGTGGAGGACGGAGGAGCCTGGCACGCAAGGGGTCGCAAAGAGCTGGACGCGACTTAGTGACTGAACAACAGCGACAGTCTCCAGAGAAGCTCAGCAAGAGGAATCACTGTTATTTCCCACCACTTTGTCTGATACATTTTAAGTGGCTGATTCTCCCTGGTCGTGTGACCTTCAGTGGGAACAGCCCATCCATCACGCTTTGAACTTTTCATCCTGTCCCACGCTCATTTCATCTTTGCAAGGAAACCTTTGTCCACAGCCCTGTTTACGACTCACGAGGGAGCTGCAATCTGTGTACCTCCGAAACTCACACGACGCTCAGGTTTGGGGGGAAAGAGCACCGGCTAAGCACCTCCAGAATCAAGTGCACATGGTTGTGGAGGAAATACATCTGCCGCTTCCTCCATCATCATCTTGGGTGATGAGAACTCTCTGCTTTCAATAGAAATCAAATACTGCATGTGCGATAGTGACTTTCTAATAGGGATCTGAGAAATGTCCTTAAGACTGTACAGACTTTGCATATCTTTACATCAGTGGAGTAGAGCAAAATTAGACCTGAGAATTTTGTTTGGTATAGTATAAAGCTTGGCTTGTAAACACTGTCACGAGCTTGTCTAAGCTTCTAAGTGGACAAGAAAGTCCTCAGGGTTTTCCTGCTGGGGAAATAATCTTTGAGCAAATTCTTGCAGCTTCATTGTGTCTTCCAGAAGCAGGAAGTAAAAGCATTTAGTAACAGACAAATAACCAAATATGCAAAGATCTTGTCCAAATGCTAGAGTGAAATAAATGTCCTAATCATGCACCATTTTTAAAATTAATTACTTACTTGGAAATGCATTTTTCTGAAGGTCTGACTATAAAGGGCAGGTGTTCAAATATTCAGCCCAAAGATGGTGCTGGAGATGGTTATTCCCTGAGGGAGTGTGGGCCTCAGCTGATAACTCCATCTTGTCTGCTGCACTTTACAAATGGAACAAAATTACTCTGGAAAACATTTCTTTTTCTTCAAATTAGTGCAAAAATGTGGATAGAAAATGGGCCTAGAAGAATACCCACAATCTTATTTAATATGATTGTCACAGGTTGGTAAGATTATGTGCCATTTCTAATTTGTTGTGAAATATTTCTATTTGTAAATAAAATTTCATGTAACTGATAAAAATTGCAGAAATGGCTAATAGAACACGTACACTGTATGTTCATTAACTCATTTTTAGTGCCAGCCTTTTGGGGAATTAGATCTAATTCTTTCCCCAAAGTTCAGTACAGTACCACCATAAAAAATATCCATGGGCAAGTGATTTTCAATTGACTTATGAACATCCCAGTTTCATGCATTAAGCAAGAAGCAAGGAGTACATTTTCACACAGAATCTAGGGAGAATAGGAATGACAGAGCCAATAAAATCAAGTAGGATGTGTCTGAGAAAGTTCTTCTCAGGAAAACAGCTTCTCTGAATTTCAGCAAATAGTCTCCTTGGAGAGGTGTGTATATATGGAAAGTGTGACTCTCTGGAGCACTTTGGGATACCTGCCCTGGCCTGGCCTCGCCTCACAGAGGGGGAGCAGAGCCTTCAGAAGGGGACCAGCTGCCTCTGAAGCCCTGAGATAGGAAGAGCTTGGCATGAGCGTGTCATGGAAAGACCAAAGGAGCACAGGTCAGCGAGGCTGGGCAGAGCGAGGGGAGGGGAGTGAAGTCAGGGAGGTGAGCAGGGCCACGCCCCCAGTGGATTCCTTTGACCCAACAGCGTCTATTTTATCCTGAAAGGGGGATGGAAAGGAGAAAGCACAAATTCTCCCAAAGTAGGAGGCTTCCTGGGGCTTCCCAGGTGGCACTAGTGGCAAAGAACCTGCTTGCCAATACAGGAGATGTTAGAGACAGCAGTTCAATCCCTGAATTGGGAAGGTCCCCTGGAGGAGGGCATGGCAACCCCCTCCAGTATTCCTGCCTGGAGAATCCCATGGACAGAGGAGCCTGGCGGGCTACAACCCATGGGGTCACAAGAGCCGGACCCGACTGAGTGAGCACACACACACACAAGAGGACTCCCTCTAATTTGTGAACGCACCCTGCCCTCAGAAGCTAGAGCATCAGCCCGGCTCCCTAAGTGATGATGCCCTTTGTGACTCAGCTGCAAAGACTGCAGGATGAGAACTTGACAGCAACTCGACCGACACGACCTCAGCCGGGCGATCAAGGTCAGCGCCAGCCGTGAAAAGTCACGGGGAGAGCACAGACCCCTGATGCGGCGTGATGAGGTGGCACTTTGCCTCCCTGGTTTAAAGCCCATAACCCCAGACTAATCATGAGAAAACCATCAGACAAATCCCCACTGAGAGGCGCTCTGTAAAACATGTGACCACTGCTCCTCAAGACTGTCAAGGTCATGGAGACTCTGAGAAACTGCCACAGCCCAGGAGAGCCTAGGGAGACCAGATGCCTGAATGTTATGTGTATGGGATGTGGGGAAATGCTTTGTGATTTCTACTATTTCATTAAAATGGAGAGTGATTTATAAAAATGGTTATGTGACCTTTCATCACAAAGAGCGCTGGAAGAAGTGATTCAGGATTCCAGGAGAGCGGCCGTGGAGTGGGAGATTCAGCGCCACCGCCGCTGCTGGACCAGGCGGTTGCCTCCCGCGGCTCTGGCCCGTGTGTTTCGGGGTCCTCATTCCAGCACCATCCTGGTGAGGTGGCCAGGAGCAGGCATTCCTCCTGATTCACTGATCCTCCTGCTGCTCTGAAGCAAACATTTCTTCCAGAGGCAAAGTGAGTTCCTGGGATTAAAGTAAAATCCAGGAGAATTGCAAGGGACTTAGATGCCCACTTGTGAAAACAAGTCGAGGAGAGAAGGGTTCTCTGAGTCCCCCAAGGTCTGCAGCACAAGTCCGTCAGAACCTTCCAACACCTGAACACAAAAACGCCAGTGATTTCAAAGTTCAGAAATCTCTTCCCTAAATCCTCTAACGAGCAGACATATTTTCATTTTTATGCCCATCCCAATGAGGAAACTGAGAAGGTCATCAGATGTTTTCAAGATCACACAATGCATGCATTTCAGGATGGCCTGAGAGCTTAGATTTTTCAGGCTCAAAAGACAGTTTTAAAAGCTATGCTGCCCTGCCCCCTCTCGCTGAAAAGGGATCCTGTCTCTGTGACTTGACGGTGTTCTTGGGTTTCTGTCAATTTAAATTTAACTTTGTTCTGGCTTCTAAAGTACTCAGACAGACACTTGCCAGATGGGCAATATAAAAATAAAAGCAGAACGAGCTAGAAAACTGTGATAGGTCCCTTTGTGGAATAAAGACTATAATCTTTTATTTATTAAGATGTTATGTTAAATATTTGAAGAGATCAACATTTAATTTTAAAAAATCTGTTGAGTTTGAAATGAGCTCCTGGTTTGTGAATATCTAAGGGAATAACATCAGAACATCTACTGTATCTTTTGGAGAGAATGATTATTTACCTATTACTTGTAAAAGAGTTTTTCATAGAAATTAAATGCAGTAAGCTGAATGTGATGGAATTCCAGCTGAGCTATTTCAATCCTAAAAGATGATGCTGTTAAAGTGCTGTACTCAATATGCCAGCAAATTTGGAAAACTCAGCAGTGGCCACAGGACTGGAAAAGGTAAGTTTTCAATCCAATTCCAAAGAAAGACAATGCCAAAGAATGTTCAAACTACTGCACAATTGCACTCATCTCACACACTAGCAAAATAAAGCTCAAAATTCTACAAGCTAGGCTTCAACAGTACATGAACCAAGAACTTCCAGATGTTCAAGTTGGATTTAGAAAAGGCAGAGGAACCAGAAATCAAACTGCTAACATCCATAGGAGCATAGAAAAAGCAAGATAATTCCAGAAGAACATCCACTTTTGCTTGGTTGACTATGCCAAAGTCTTTGTGGATCACAACAAACTGTGGAAAATTCTTAAAGAGATAGGAATACCAGACCACCCTACCTGCCTCCTGAGAAATCTGTATGCAGGTCAAGAAGAAGCAGTTAGAAATGTACATAGAACAATGGACTGGTTCCAAATTGAGAAAGGAGGATGTCAGGACTGTATATTGTCTTATTGAACTTGCTTATTTAACTTCTATGCAGAGTGCATCATGCGAAATGCCAGACTGAATGAAGCACAACCTGGAATCAAGATTGCAGGGAGAATATCAATAACCTCAGATATGTAGATAACACCATTCTTATGGCAGAAAGCAAAGAGGAACTAAAGAGTGTCTTGATGAAAGTGAAAGAGGAGAGTGAGAAAGCTGGCTTAAAATTCAACATTCAAAAAACAAAGATCATGGCATCCAGTCCCATTACTTCAAGGCAAATAGATGGAGAAAAGATGGAAACAGCGACAGACTTTATGTTCTTGGGCTCTGAATCACTGCAGATGGTAACTGCAGCCATGAAATTAAAAGACACTCACTCATTGGGTGAAAAGCTATGACAAACCTAGACAGCATATTAGAAAGAAGAAATGTTATACTTTACTGACAAAGGTCTGTATAGTCAAGGTAGTTTTCCAGTAGTCATGTATGGATGTGAGAGTTGGACTATAAAGAAAGTTGAGTGCTAAAGACTGATGATTTTGAGCTGTGATCTTTGAGAAGACTCTTGAGAGTCTCTTGGACTGCAAGGAGATCAAACCAGTCTATCCTAAAGGAAATCAACCCTGAATATTCATTGGAAGGTCTGATGCTGAAGCTGAAGCTCCAATACCTTGGCCACTTGATGCAAAGAACTGACTCATTGGAAAAGACCCTGATACTGGGAAAGATTGAAGGCAGCAGGAGAAGGGGACGACAGAGGATGAGATGGTCGGCTGACATGACCGACTCCATGGGCATGAGTTTGAGTAAGCTCCAGGAGTGGGTGACGGACCGGGTGGCCTGGCAGGCTACAATCTATGGAGCTGCAAAGGGTCAGACATGACATTGAGTGACTGAGCACAGAGCAATACAACATAATGAAGCAGAGTCTATATTCTCAGCTCTGGAACCAAGTCTAGACTTTGGACGAGGAAGGGACGTTACATAACCACCAAGCATAGGCATCAGGAGTCCTTGAAGCTTCTAGCTCTTGAAACCAGGCTGCCACAAAAGGAAGTCCAGGCTGTTCTCCAGGAGTCACTTGGTCCATCAACCCTGACAGGTGAGTGAGCCATCCTGAGCTGTCTAGTCTCAGAGGAGCCACCAGATGCGTGACCCCAGGCAACATCAGCCAGCAAACTCTCCATCCATCCCCACCCCAAATTCCTAACCTAAAAACCCATGCACAAATAAAGTAGATCTATTTAACTAATTTATTTTTAATGCATTACAGAGCAATGGATAGCTGATACATGAAGAGGCCATGACAGTGTGTAAGGTGTGCATTTGTGAGTTGTGATTATTGACTGATACGTGCAGAAGTAGAAAGGTATCAGAATTTACAAAGGCTTTAACTTTTAACAGCAGGATAATCTTGCTTTGTTCTGTCTTAAGTGCAACCTTCCTGTGAGCTGTGAGTCTGGCGTCCTTCCCTGGACCGTGAGTACATGTCACCAATAAACCACCATCATCCTCACCCATCCAGTATTGAGTATTCCCCTATTTTATGCCTTATTTCTTCACCAGCAAATGAGACTCAGATGGATAGAATGATCGACTTAGTTGTTTAATCCTTCTCTAGTGAGAGAAATGCAAAAAAAAAAAAAAAGAAAATTTTCACTCTTGAATTTGGTCATGTCAGAAGGGTAGTTGTGGACCTTTTGAAATCAATTGAGGAAAATTCAAATCACATGGGTTGATATGGTGGTGGCCTCAAGACAGATGAATGGAGTCCCGCAAAGTAATTGACAACAGTGGGTTAGGGTCCCGTGATTTGAAAAAGAGGAATTTGAGATATTTCATGTTTTAAAAGAAGTGCTTCCCAAGGCATAAGAAGTATGTAGATCGGAGGGAAGGAAACACAGATTCTAGGTCAGCAAGATGATGAAAATGAGGATTACTCCCGGCTCAACTTGGCAAGATGGTTTGTTACTCCTGAAACCTCAGGCACCTGTGATGTAAGACATAAAGGAAAAGGCCCACATTCTGTGCTGTCTTGATCTCTGGTACCCCTGACTTGACTGTTCTTGACAGCAAGTCCTTCCTCACTTACTCGAGTGGGTACACTTCCAGCCAGACCACCCTGCCTACCGAGAGGACCAGGAGTACCTCCTGTTTGTCTGTGAGCAGCGGCATCAGCTCCCCGTCACTCATGGGATTATTCAACAAGTCACCCAGGAGGGCACCTTACCCCTTTGCTACTAGTACACCTGCTTCCTGCAGCTCTTACTGCTTTGTTCTGTCCCAAGTGCAACCTTCCTGTGGGCTGTGAGACTGGCATCCTTCCCTGGACCGTGAGTACGTGTCACCGATAAACCACCATCATCCTCACCCGGCCAGTATTGACTGTGGTGTGTTCATCCATTCCCCCATTTCTCTAGGGTGGGGAGCCTTCCCTCATCAGGGTGGTAAAGGACAGGTGATAAACGAGGACCCCAAACAGAGGGCTGATAAAAGGATTATGTTCCCATCAAGGTACCTGGAAGGCCAATGCCCTTGCGGAGTCAAGCTGCTTGACATTGAAACGGCACAACCTAAACTGTTGGTGCAGGCAGGCGGGCCACTTCGAGCCCACACGACGGGCGCAGATCGGAACCTGGTACCCGCATTGCTTGAGAGTCCATACAAAGAAACACCGTTTTTTCTGGACTGTGTAAATTCTCTGGGATCTTGGAGAATTTGGGGTGAGGAATGCAATCTAAGTCATTGATCGGATTTCTACTCACCTTAAAACTTGGTAAGAAAATAATGTCCAGACCATGAATGTACTGCTGCTGCTGCTGCTAAGTCACTTCAGTCGTGTCCGACTCTGCGCGACCCCATAGACGGCAGCCCACCAGCCTCCCCTGTCCCTGGGATTCTCCAGCCAAGAACACTGGAGTGGGCTGCCATTTCCTTCTCCAGTGCATGAAAGTGAAAAGTAAAAGTGAAGTGGCTCGGTCATGTCCAACTCTCAGCGAACCCATGGACTGCAGCCCACCAGGCTCCTCCATCCATGGGATTTTCCAGGCAAGAGTACTGGAGTGGGCTGTCATTGCCTTCTCCGATGAATGTACTGAGAAGCCGTTTTATAAATGTGGAGGTGACCTGCTCTGTTCCTCTAGGCAGGCTTTACACCTCACCTCCAGGGGCCCCAGGGGCCTCCTGCATACCTGTCCATCATCTTGGCTCCTCTGCCTGACTGGATTTCTTATATGGGCTCATGATAAATGCCTATGGAAAATGACTACAAGTGAACGCAAGCATTGCTTATTCCTGGGGGTAGGGGGCAACTACTCCAAACTAGCATAGCAGGCAGCACTGGGTCTAGGCAGATGCTTTACAACTGTATCTAAGTTCCTGACCTTCACTGAAAAGTGAGACCACCCCTTTCTTCTGTGTTCCAGCAAAGGAAAATAGCCAGTTTATTTGCCTCTCCTTCGAGGGGTTTGTTTCTCCATGGGATTCCCATGCCTTGATTGACTCATCAGATCAACTCTCGTATGGCCTAAGTGAAATTTGGGGCTTCTGTAGAATAACTGTCTTCTCCTTAGGTTGGAAACAAAGCTCTGTACTCCTTTCTATGTTATATGTGGAAGTTAAAGCTACCTTGATTTTAATTGACTGCTACAGTGCTAGTACTTAGAACATAGCAGACACCCAATAGGTGGATGTTTAATGATAAAAGAAGTAATTAGGGAAAAAAACATTTTATGTAAACACGTTGTCATCGAGTTATTCTACTTGATTATTTAGAAATTGAATACTAAGCATGCTCAATATTAATAAGAGTAAACACCAATATAATATACAGCTTGAACCTTTTATCTTATATTTAACAAAGGAACCCAACTTTAACTTTAGTTCTGAACAAAAGACAAGGAAGATACAAAACAAAGTAGAAAACTTCTGCTTATTAAGTTGAGAGCTTTGCAAAGGAGGTAAAATAAACTCTCTCATTGCCAAGGGTCTGTACAATGGTTGAGAACATCCAATGGTTCTACATGAAATTCTACAAAGTTTTGTCTAGATATCCTAACCAATGGTGCCCACAGAATGGGCTGAGGGAACAGAATGGTGGGGACACTCCAATTGCATGGTGTAAGAAGAAAACATTAGTGTCAAGCTGGATAAAATTATCTAATGTTTTATAAGTGGTTGAGGACATGCATAATTACCATAAGTACCACAAAACTGGCATTCACTAAAATCCATTGTTCTGTTCACACTTTGAAATAATATGTCAAGATTTATTAATTTCTGTCCATATTGTAATTTATTAATTATTAATAATATTTATTTATTGTAATATATTAATTTTTGTCCATATTGTAATAACATGGATTAAAATGTAAGTTGGTGGTTTAGTCATTAAGTCATGTCTGACTCTTGTGACCCCAGCCAGGCTCCTCTGTCTATGGGATTTTTCAGGCAAGAATACTGGAGTGGGTTGCCATTTCCTTCTCCAGGGAATCTTCCAGGCCCAGGAATCCAACCCGGATCTCCTGCATTGCAGGCGGACTCCTGCATTGCCGGCAGATTCTTTATCGACTGAGCTACGAAGGAAGCCCTCAAATGTAAGTTACTTGGTATTAGTGTAAATGTCATGTGTGCTATAGACTTTCCCTTGTGAAATTTGCTGTGTTTCAGTCTTAATTATGTCTTCTCTCCTGTATTAACATTTATTTTTTCCCCTTTATTTTCTCATAGGCCAACTTCCACAGAGAATATACTTAAGACAGGATCTCCAAAATATTTAAATTGTTGAAAATTCTTAACACACAATGGGTGTAACAAGATACTTTTGTCTTTAAAATGTCAGCTTTAAAGAGACAAGAACACAAAAAATATGTGTTTACCAATGGATCATACAAAAAATGTTTCTCAGCAAACTGCTTTTGATCTTAGAGGCTCAACTATTTTCATAAAGAATTTTTATATCTTAGATATCTTCTTTATCATTTGGAAGGTATTCACAACCCAGGCTTTACATCTGAAATGCAGTGTACCAGTAAAATGTGTAAACTTTACATGAAATATAAGGCTAGATTGGAAACAAAGGAGAAGAGGGCGATAGGGGATGAGATGGTTGGGTAGCATCACTGACTCCACAGACATGCTTGGACATGCTGCAGTCCATGGGGGTCGCAAAAAGTCGGACATGACTGAGCGGCTGAACAACCATAGAGCTAGTACTTTTTTTTTTTCCTTTGTGTGGTGCCTGTGAATCCATGATGGCATGGACTGCACAAGCTTCAGTTCAAGGAGTACTGGTCTTAGAATTCTTGTGGTCATAGTACTTACTTGCTATAGAACCATTTCATATTCAGGGTCACCCCCCGCCATGTTCCCTTCTCTTATGTAGGACTCTTGGGAAGGTTAGGAGACACAACACTTGTGAGCACAATGTGTGGATTGCTATTCAATTTTAGACATGTATTATTAAAATAAAAATGAACAGTACATGGTAGGGAATAAATGCTTATTTTAAAACAACTCTTTGTTATGTGGCATTTATAAAATATATCTCTTTTCTTAACCCAGTCCTTTGTTTGAACTGAAGCACATTCCAGTAGAGGTTGGTAGTTTGCTTCAGTACTTGATGGGAGAGAAAAGATGGAAACTGGTGAACATTGCCCTTAGTGTGGAGAAGGAAATGGCAACCCAGTCCGGTGTTCTTGCCTGGAGAATCCCAGGGATGGAGGAGCCTGGTGGGCTGCCATCTATGGGGTCATACAGAGTCAGACACGACTGAAGCGACTTAGTAGCAGCAGCAGCAGGCTTGTAGTGAGACCTATAGAGCATGTGTGTCTGAATGTTTTGCTAATCTATGCAGCCGATAACACCTATCTATCATTTCTTAATTTCTTCATTTATAAGAAGTAAAAGTTTGCTTGTAATTTTTCCCTTTCCCCCCTTCTCTAACCCATTACCCCAAATCAATATCTTCTTTGATGATGCTGACCTTTAATCACATTCACCTTGTAACATGTCACTCACCCAAGGAGCCATGCCCATTCCCACGGGTGCCATCTTGCCCAGATGACCCCCTTGATGTTAGTCTTTTGGAATTTCTGACCTAGGATGGGAATCTGATACTTATCCCACTCTTAGCTATAATGCAATGCTCTTTCTTCACTTTCTCACACTATGTTCTTCTTTCTTGAGATTGCTTTGGCCATGCAGAGTCTTTTGTGGTTCCATAGATATTTTAGGATTATTTGTAATATCTCTGTGGAAAAAAAAGCCATGGGTATTTTGATAAGGTTTGCGTTGAATCTATAGATTGCTTTGAGTAGTATAGCAATTGTAGTAATATTCTTTCAATCCAAGAACATGGATTATCTTTCCATTTTTGGTATCATCTTCAATTCCATCACCAATGTTTTTATAGTTTTCACAGTATAGGTTTTTCACCTCTTTTTAAAAAGTGTATTCCTAGGTTCTTTACTCTTTTTGATGCAATTTTATCAAGATTTCTTTCTCTTTGACTTTCTCTTCCTAATAGTTCATTATCATTGTATAGAAAAGTAACAGATTTCGGTATAATATCTCATATCCTTCAAATTTACACAATTCATTTATTTGAATAGGTTTCATGTAGAGACTTTAAGTTTCTCTATACAGAGTATCATATTAATGACAGTTGTATATCTTTCCTTCCATTTTGGATGACTTTTTCTTTTTTTGTCTGATTGTTGTGCTAGGAATTCTGATACTGCATTCAGTAGAAGTGGTGGGAGTGGACATCCTTATCTGTGAGTCTTCTCTAAGTGCAAAGGAAGCAAGAATTTGCAGGAAAGGAAAATCCAACTAGAAAATATATATTAAGGACTAAGGATCAACCACTTAAATAAGTGGTATGATGATTAAAGACAAAAACTTGTAAAAGCAACTTTAACTATAATAAATATTTAAGGGATAAACATGAAAATATAAAATATAGCATCAAAAACACAGAATTTGGGGAGAGATATAAAAACCTAGATCTTTTAGGATACGTCACAACCTAACTGACTACCAACTTAAACCAAGGGCATACAGCCTTGGGTCAACATATGTGAATCTCAAGGTAACCACAAAGCAGAATCCTACACTAGATACAAAAGTCTAAGAAGAAAAGAACACAAGCTTACTGCTAAATAAAATCATCAAACCACAAGGGAAGAAGCAAAAAGATAAACAAAAGCATGAATTCTTCTGCCTGATTATTCAGCGCTCATGCTGGAGAACAGAGAATGGTAAAGAGGGTCACGGAAATCAAAGGCTGAGGGTAGGAATCATGTGAAACAAAATCCTGACCTCTTCAGGAGCCCAGGGCTGGTGTTGAGTGCATTTCAGCCATGACCATCATTACTGGAGCGGAAACATGCTTTTACAGTTTTCATGATGTTGTATAGTACAAATTGTGTGGCCTCTGAAAAGGTGTGATGGGGTGTGACCTTAGGCTGCCTCCAGCATCACATGAACACGTGGCTTGATGCAGCCAGAGATGGTAATGGGATCCTCTGTCTTTATTCTCTTCAGCATAGTTTTTTTTTTTCTTTTTTTTTCAGTCTTGTGTGCTATGGTGTGGGTTTGTGAGCTCAAAGTACCTCCTGATGAAGGCTTCCTCCTTCAAAACTTCCTGCTGGTACCAAAGCAACATAAGAAATTCAAACTCAGGACCTATTTTCACATATAATATTGTTACATAAAACTCATCTATAATAAGATGTACTTTGAAACTTATGGTAGGTAAATAAAGTAACCTAACACTCAAGGCAAGAGAATACTTGGTCCCTCAGGGTGGTTAGCAGTGGGAGAAGTTGAATAAATTTAAAGTTAGACATTCTACTTGACACAAATGGGAATGGATATTGATATCCTCTGGGTCATGCTTTGCAAGAAAAAGACAAAGGACCAGAGAGGGCAAAATTCATTTCTGTAATAATTTTCCTGTGATTGTACGTATTTTTTGGCATGTTGAGTTTATACTGTAATTTTCCCAAGAATGTGATTTAGAATAAGAAGTAGAAAAGGAGGAGGGCGTGGGGGAGAGGGGAGAAGATGTCATCACCCATGGAATTTATTCAGGGTGGAGGAACTTGAGTCCTTGATCAGAGTCACTCAACAGGTGCTCCATGTAGATGCCTATACAGGCAGAAAGCAAAGGTAATGGTCTTGACATCTTGCCACACTTGTCACAATTGTCCTGTTACTGCCTATGTGAATAGCCTATTCTTCCATATTTATTCTTTGTCACACTTTGGCTGGGTCTGACATCCCTCACAGTGACAGAGAGAATCTACCCCAATAGAAATTAACCTCCATGGGGCAATGACATCAAACACAAACTTGATCCTGTTAGCCGCAGAAAGCCAGGACAGTATGTGGAAGAAAATGGATGTGGCCATTTTCTCGGATAACTACTAACCTCTAATCTTGTTTAAAACTGGAAGAGAAAGTAAAGAGACAATGAATTAAATGAAAAACATAGCTGTTATGAAGCAAAAGCATTCTGCCTAAGAGAACATTATGCCCCAAAGTCTGCTTTAAAATTCCATGCTTTAAAAAGATCAGTGAGAGCACCTATCAATTGCTCTATTTCCGGTTCATATTCTCAGTATCTGTGTGTGCTTGCTGAATCAGTTCTAGGCAATTTATTAATCTTCCCTACTGCCTTATTTTATATCCTCTTTGGGGTCTGTTCTTATGAGATTGTACACACATCTGCTATAAACAATCCCCATGAGGAGGAGAAGGTCTTATATCTGAGCATCTGACTACACTCAGACAGAGGAGAAGACACATGGAGATGCTCACTCATCTACAGCATCGACCCCCCCGGGAGCTGGGGTTCCATTGCTTTTATAACAGTAATTGTGGAAAGAAAAAAAAATCATCCTTATGAAGCATATTTCTAAGAAAAATCACAATTCATGTAGATGGCTCCTATTAACTAAGTGGCCATGAATAGCATTTGCCCATTTAGCAGTACAGAATTGTCATATGTGATTATTGTAAAGTGTTTTACAACATACTGCAGGTTTCTAATTAATCACTGCAGCCCCCCCTACACCTTAGTAAGCAGTTCGCTATCTCCCCTATGACTTACCATATTCCCTGAATTTCGAAGGGCTCTGGGGGTTTTAGCAAAAACTCAAGGAGAGAACGTTGGGTACCATTAACTCATTTGTCAGTGTGACTCTTCAAATTTCTGATATCTCCCATAACAGTGGGCTCTAAGCAACTTTATGTATGACTATCCTGAGACTGCTGGGATGCAAGGAGTTATTGTGGTTATTGTTGAAGGAAGACCAATCTTTCTCCAACTTGGCTAAATTGGAAGGACACACATTAGGTCCAAGCTCGGGCATCAGTGGCTCCATTTCTTAGTGATTTATTTCCAGCTCACAGTGAGTCCAAGAGCCTGGACTAAAGATGGATCTGGACACTGTTCATTCTGGATCTTGGAATAGAATTTCCATCCTGGAGGGCTACCCACCAGGGTTCTCAACCAGTTTTAATATTTAAATCCTCAAAACACAAAATATAGGCTCATGCCCTCTTTTCCCAGTCAATAGGTCCAATGCCTGTATGAGAAACATCCCTGGGAGATCCACTAGTCTCTAAGCTCACTCTCTGGAAGGAGGTGGACCCAGTGACTTTTCGGTGACTTGAGACTTTAGAACATGGTTTTCTAAGCGTTCACAAGAAGAGGTTACTGCACCATGCTAATGAGTGCCCTGTGTGTGCTTAGCCACTCAGCTGTGTCTGATCTTTACGACTCCATGGACGGTAGCCCACCAGACTCCTCTGTCCATGGGATTTCTCAGGCAAGAGTAACAGAGCGGGTTACCATTTCCTCCGGGAGATTTTCCCCACCCATGGATTGAGCCCGCATCTCCTGTGTCTCCTGCATTGCAGGCAGATTCTTTACCTACTGAGCCATGCTTTTGAGTTCAGTTCTGTTCAGTGGCTCAGTCATGTCCTACTCTTTGTGACCCCATGGACCGTAGCATGCCAGGCCTCCCTGTTCATCACCAACTCCCAGACTTCACTCAAACTCATGCCCATTGAATTGGTGATGCCATCCAACCATCTTATCCTCTGTCGTCCCCTTCTCCTCCTGCCCTCAATCTTTCCCAACATCAGGGTCTTTTCAAATGAATCAGCTCTTCACATCAGGTGGCCCAAATGTTGGAGTTTCAGCTTCAGCATCAGTCCTTCCAATGAACACCCAGGACTGATCTCCTCTAGGATGAACTGGTTCGATCTCCTTGCAGTCCAAGGGACTCTCAAGAATCTTCTCCAACACCACAGTTCAAAAGCATCAATTCTTCGGTGCTCAGCTTTCTTTATAGTCCAACTCTCACATCCATACATGACTACTGGAAAAACCATAGCCTTGACTAGACAGACCTTTGTTGGCAAAGTAATGCCTCTGCTTTTTAATATGCTGTCAAGTTTGGTCATAACTTTTCTTCCAAGAAGTAAGCGTCTTTTAATTTCATGGCTGCAGTCACCATCTGCAGTGAATTTTGGAGATGCTTTTGGACTTTTGGAATGTTTTGAGAGAAGGAAGCAAATGCACAAGTGTCTTAAAGCACAGTAGGAGGAGAGGGCCGTGCAGATTCAAGGTGGAGAGCTCAGGTGTCCTTGCACTCATCTCACTTGTTGACGAAGTCGTCAGGTAAGAATGACTGGCTGCAGGATTTGTGGGATGAAACAGTCTATGAGACGGAAGGAAAAAACGTCTAGCACTCTCCTTACTCAAGAGCATGAGCAAAGTCTTGAGATAAGGAGGTGATTACAGTCTCTTTTGTTCTTTTGTTTTCTTTTTTTTAAGGAAAAAAGTGAGTGTGGCACCAACCACCTTCTGAGTTTATTACGCGCACGAGGTGCTGGCCCTTCGGTGGCTGGAGCCTGACTCTGGAGAGAGCGTGTGTGTCAGAGAAATCAGCAGACGTTAACAATCAGGGCATGCTTTCTTCTTTTTTAGGAAGCAAGGAATGAAACATTTCTCAACATCCTCTGGTTGTTTCCTGCTTACCTAAGATGATTTAGAGTTATGCTTATTGAGTAAATGAATGTGAAAGAAAAGGTAAAAGTAGAGATTTAAGAAGTAAGTCTCTTTATAAAAACTGTAGCAGCATTGATATGTTTATGATTAAGGATACAAGATTCCGAATTAATGTAATTAGACATAAAATAAATCCAGAGATGCTGAAACCTTGACAATTATTTAATGTACAAAAATCATGTCACAATACTATTCCCAAAAGAACATTTTTTAAAAGACAGTTTCATGAATAACAAGCACTTGCTTGTTTATTTTGAAAGCAAAATTTCTCAGCTGTCTGTGAACATACAATTGCTACTCTCAATAGAATTTGTAAATAGAAAACTCTTTGAAAAGTTTGTTAAATATCTATTTGATAATGATATTGACTTAAATTGCTCATGTATTCTTACAATAAATTGTAAGAAATCAAGAATTGAATTATTAATACTAAAACCAAATATAAATATACATTTCATAAATATATGGAATACAAATGGCTGACTCTTCAGTAAAAGAAGTAGGTATTGTGCTGTAATAATATAGCGAGTGACAGATATTAAAGCTGCCTGTCTACACTGTCTCACAATTGTGAGATTAATTTTTAGAAGAATCACATTGGCTGCAAAAAAGAATCATGAGTCATCAGCTTGGCTGGAGTCTTGGTTGCAGGAAGATTACTCAGGAAAAAAGTGATGGTAATATTTGCCTTTCCTGAAAGGCTTGTATGCTCTCCTGGATTCCGGAAATTTCTCCTTTTATCCTGAGTTTTCCATGGCAGGAGACAGGGCTATTGTCCTTCGAGGGAACAGGGTCTCTGTGGTTGCTTCACTGGAACCCACCGACCCTTCCAGGGTCCTGTTCCTTGCAGCTGGTGGGACTCCTTCCCTGCCTTCAAGGATCCAAAATGTTTAGTGTTATCCCACAAATCTCTTCCCTGTTGTTTGTTTGTTTTATACAAATGTTGATGATCCATTAAATTTATGGCTAAAATGATTAGCAAGTAATTTTTTCTAGCTCTGTGGGGCCATAACAAGCCATGTAAAGGTTATTAAGGAGATTAATATTAATAATCATATACATGATTAAAGATGACATAAAGAATTCTACACTTCATTAATTCATGACTTATTTATTGAATGCCTAGTCCCAATTATTTCTATACTATGAGTGGTTTTTGTTGTTTAAAACTTTTTATCTTGAAAGAAATTGAAGACAGAAAGCATCTGAGTCTACATTATAAATTTGTCATCCTACCCCCACTCCCTCTGCTAGAAGCTCACCATATTTAAAAGAATTTGCTTCCTTCCCCTTTGCTTCCTTATTATAGACAATTTCCATTTACTCATAGTCAGGTAATGACTTATTTGGATGTTTTTAAGGTAAAGGAGTAAAAAGCGTGATGGAGATCCAGCCTTATTCTGCTAGTCATCAAATCCTCGGTGCTCAGATCTGACTGGACAGGGCTTGGGAGGAGAAAAGTTGACAGGTCCAGCCGTTCCTAATGGCCTTGTATGCCTGACCCTATAGCAAGCAAGCTGGGCAGGAGTGTTTGTCAAATTAAACTGGGAAGCACATCAGAATTTTTGAAGGGAATTAGGAGCAGAGGGAAAGCGTCTCTAGTTTGTGAAAGCACAGAGTGGAAAGATGCCCTTGAGCCTCCAGCCTGGGTCTTGCCTCTGTCAGGTCCCCTCACTTGCAGAAAGCAGGGGCCCTCGGAGCAGAAAAGGTCAGCGCCAAGGCAGGGGTGACCTGCACCGCGCCTCCCGCCGTAACTCAACTTTCTCATCCTGCACCTTTTGACAGCCGAGAGGAGTCACAGCTCCAAATATGCGGCCTGAGGATGAGCTGGACTGGAAAGCAGGGGTCGGGATAGGGGTCGAGGACTAAAGCACCAAGTCTGGGGATTTTATGCACCGGAGTGCAGCCCAGAGCTGGATCACTTTCCGGAGTTTCTTAGAATCATCAAACTCCAGCAAGCGCCGTCTCCGGTGACCTCTCTGAAAGCCAGGGATGGTGCAAAATTGTACTTGGGACCATGATTCATGTGATTATAAAATATGCAAAAGGAGCCAGGATCCAAGCTAAGAGCAAAGGAACCTCTCTTGTCCACTGTGGTCGTTTGTTGGAAGTCGGAGGGAAAGACAACAGCTCGTGATGGAATCTGACCGACCGTGACTGGGCGACGGGGGAGCCGCTGGTGGTCCTTCTCTGCTGCAGGATCAGAGGTGGGGAGGCTGTTAAGTGGCTCAGCCCTGGGCTGGGGAGCCTTGCGTGACTCAGAACTCTTCTCTGATTCTGAGCCTGACATCAAATATTCGGCTGATGGAGTGGCTGTAACAGTACGCGTCTGGCATGCAGAGGGGCATTTACGATAATTAGAAATAATCAAATCCAGACCACGGAAATAGGTGCAAGAGAATATTAAGTAATTTGTAGCCAAATGACTTTAGGACCTTAAGGTAAAATTTCCAGGTGCTGCTTCTAGGACCCATAAACACTTGATTTAAAGGGGCAATATTAACATGGAGGTTTATGATCAGAGCATTGAAATGAAATTGATTGTGTCTGCTCCAGCTCTAAAAATAAAAATGGAATAATAATTTGGCTCCTAAGTTAAAAGGCTGAAATCTATGACTCGCATAGCAAGGCAACATCTGACATCAGCGAGGAGGCTCAGGACCACGGCTCAGAGCAGCAGGAAAGCTCCCAGCCCAGGTGGGGAGGACACAGATTTTCACCCACTTCTACTGTGTTCTCTGCTCCCTTCTGGGACCGAGCAGACACCCAGGGTGTGAGAAGTTGGAGAAGGCAGTAATGCAGGCAAACACCTACACAGGAACCCGGAATGTGGTTGGTTAAAATGCCAACTGCTACAGGGTCTGGGTGAAGCATCGAAATAAGATGTGGACAAGATAGTGAGGTGGTCCGGGGTGCGGAACCTGAGAAAAAGTTGAGGCACTGTGAGAGAAACCTGCTTCATAGGAGCTGCAATGACGCTTCCCGCTAGAAGGAGAAAATGGTGTTAGGCTGATTCAGATATCATCCAGGCAGTGGAGAAACAGCAAAATCTCTTGTCCTCTTTCCTTACAGATCTGTTGAAAAAATCTATAAGACAGTATCTTGACATCATCCTGTAGATCACAAAGTGCAGTACACATTCAAGACAGTATCTAACATGTGTGACGGAGTTGATAATTATTTATCAAATAAACAAAGTCAATATACACAGGCACCTGTAGGAAACAAGAAAGACATTGGCCAGTAATTTGAAAACACGGCTCTTCTTCCCTCCTGAGGGATTTACTGGCCATTAAAGTGGGTCCCTGGTGGGTCAGGTGGTAAAGAGTCTGCCTGCGATGTGGGAGACCTGGGTTCGATCCCTGAGTGGGGAAGGTCTGGAGAATGAGATGGCTACCCACTCCAGTATTCTTGTCTGGAGAATTCCATAGACAGAGAAGGCTGGTGGGCAAAAAATCCATGGGGTCACAAAGAGTCAGACACAATTTAGGGACTGAAGAACCAATACTAGAAAAGCTAGAGAAAGTCTTCGTGGTTTTATGAAGATTTTCACCAAGTACTGCGGGGTGAATAAAGGCCAAGATAAGCTTCCTGACTTGAACTGCATTCCTGTTCAGGTGTAAACTCTGTGAATGAAGAAAATTTACATCTTGTTCCCAGGACCTGGAAATGTAAGGAGACAGTGGCTGACACATAATGGATTCTGTTAAAGGCAAGAACAGAGGTGTGAAACATTGCAAATAGGACAAAATTAGCAATGGAATGTAAACAATGTTTACAACAACAACAGTTTATAGATTTATTTTGATTTTTGGAAAAAAAATTGCTCTCAAAATTTGTTCTGTGAGATATAACATCATCACTGCAGCTAAATGTTATTGGCAAAATAGTTCATTTAGCAACAGACATTGTTAAAATGGAGGTTTCCTATAAAACTGCATCTTCCAGTGAACTGGAATGCTTCTTTTGTCAATTTCTTTCTTCAGTTAAACCATGATGGCATCAATCTGTATGATATATAGTTCACATATCTTCAGTCTTCTGCATCACAAAGTTTGCCTTTCTTTGATAATTCTTGGTTACTTGAGGTTGTAGTTTGCTAAAATAAGGAGAAAGTTTGGGGTGGTAGGTTGGGATAGAACTTCTGTTTGTTTAGTACGTATTTGATTCTGAAAACGCCCTTTGAGATAGGTTTCTTATTCTAGGCTCATCCATGAGGACAGCAAGGTGATGCAGGTAGAGGGTAGTCTCTGAATTTCATATCTATTTCTGCATCACTAATTATCACAAAGTCATTTACCTAAAACCAGAACTGGGGACATTTATTATCTCAGTCTCAGGAGTCTGAATCTTCCCTTCAGGGTCACACAGGCTGCAGTCAAAGTGTTGGCCTGGGGGGAGGGCGTTTCCTTTCTCTGTAGAACTGAGCCTCTCAGCTCCCAAGGGCAGCTGCCACCCCACCGCTCCGCTCTCCCCTCTTCCCTAAGGCTGGAGCAGAGCACACCCCCGCCTGGAGGCGGGCTCCTCCACACCTTCCTTACAGGGCTCACCCCGAGAGAACAGGGGCCCCAGGACCATCTGCACTTAGAATACCTGCAATCCGTCTCATCTTTTTGCCTTTTATACAGTTCAGTTCATTGAATTGAAGCTCCAATACTTTGACCATCTGATGCGAACAGCTGACTCATTGGAAAAGAGCCTGATGCTAGGAAAGATTTAAGGTAGAAGGAGAAGAGGGTGTCAGAGGATGAGATGGTTGGATGGCATCACCGATTCAATGGACATGAGCTTGGGCAAACTCCAGGAGACAGTGAAGGACAGGGAAGCCGGGTGCGCGGCAGTCTATGGCCAGGACTCGGCGACTGAACAAATGACTCGTCTCATCAAGAGCTTGAATTGCACCTGGAGAGTCCCTTCACCATAGAACAGTGCCTGATCACAGGTCTTATTTGTTGAATTTTGTTTTCCACCCCCCCCCCCCCAAAATATTCTCAAGTTCTAACACTTAGTACCTGCAAAGGTGACCTTATTTGGAAACAGGGTCTTTGCAGAGGTCAAACTGAGGTCCTCAGGGTGGACTAATGTCCTTATAAAATATAACATCTGGACGCAGACACACACTCAGTGAGAGCACCATGTGAAGGCAGAGACAGGCTGATGCTTCCAGAAGTCGGGGACCCCAGAGACCACCAGCACACCCCCAGGAGGTGGGAGAGAGGCTTGGCGCAGGTTCCCCACACCGGCTTGGGAGGAACCAGCCCTCTGGACGTCTGACCTCCAGAACCGTGAGGCAGTGAATCCCTAATGTTTCAGTCACCCCGTCTACGATGCTGCTTCCAGGAGCCCTGGGAAACCGTAGCAATGGGAGGGCTGTCCCGGCGTATCCATGGCTGTGCCCACCCTCAGAGAGCGGGTATCCTACAGAGCACGTGCCTCACAGAGGGGACCCCTGGGAGCTCCGTCCAGCCGCACGTCCTCCCAGACCCCCAGCACGGTCTCCCCTTCCTCAGCACCAGTAGGACGGGCAGAACTGCCCCAGGAGTTTGAAGATGCTGCCCTGGGCTCTTCCAGGGGACCCAAACCGTCGCCGTGCGTGCTGGCTGGTAATCCACGTCACATTCCTGGGCCCCAGTTTTCTCATCTTTAAAATTAGAGGCTTGAGGTAAGTGATCCCTAAAGTTCTTTATTTTCTGAGATTCCACACTTGATTCTCTTTGCAGAGTTACGTGCCGGGACTTGGTTAAAGTCGGCCCCCTTGCAGTCCTGAGGCCAGCCTTCCCGCTTTGAGGTTTTGTAGCAGTGTTCTGTGTAACTGGCTTGCCAACATTTGAATTATTGGATAAACAAGACATTACCTCACTTGGTTTTATTGGATGGGGGTGTATAATTAACCCTTTTCATAGAAATATAGACAGGCAAGCTTATCTTATGAGCATCTTTGAATAAACTCTCCCAGTGGTTTGAATCTTTGGTTCTGACCTGACTTGCTAGAGAAAATTTTTTTTGAAAATTAATTGAAATCTTTTCAGTGTAAATGTCACTTCAAGCCCATAATTCTCCCACCTCCTTATTATCCCAGCTAATAAAGTATGGCTTACACATTTCCTTTTTTCATTTTTAAAGCCTCGTTCTGTACTAGAAAAAAGTTCTTATTCTGTCCAAAATATAGTTTTCAGCCCATTAAGAAAATATTTCTGGTTTTGGTTATAAACGAATTCAAATGGGTGTGCTTTATAGCAATTAAGTCACCTCCTTAAATATTAAAAAATAAAAAATAAAAGTTTTCCTCTCTGAATATTCTACGTACTCTGATGTTTCTACACACATTTTTAACTTTATTATAAATCTTAGAACACATGAGGAAAACAACTGGAAAATCCAAATCACGAATAACAACAAAGACACATCGATCATTAAGCTTTCATCTATTCAAAGGCCTTGTGAGTAGAATTCATGGGTCACTTTCTAAGAAAAAGATCACAAATGTGGGTAAATGATTTTAAAAAAAGTCCAGTCTATGAAAGGTTGCTTTTAACAGAGGAGTTACCTAAAAACTTTTCTTCATCTTTTTTTTTTTTCAATTTGAAAACACCATTTGCAGCATCATCTATGAAACATCTTTTAATAAACTGAGGGTGTCTCCTAATAGTTCCATTTTGCTGTATTTTCCAGCCCACAGATACTCAGAAAAAGCTGCTGCAGGGGTGAGATGAATATACAGACTTGATGAAGTTGTGCTGGGCTGAGGGGCCTGACATTGTTTCTCCTGTGTTAGAGGATTTCTTTTTCTGGGTCCCCAGAACTTGGAGTTTCTCTTTAAAACGTCCATTAATTCCTATTAGGGAGCCACTAGTAAAGAAAATTGCATGTTAGCTTTTATCAATCTGTATGAATAAATGTTAAGCATTCTCAGTTAAAAGCCTTCCTTTTAGCTCCACTCATGTGAAAACAGCGAAAGCAGGGGGCACATCAGCAAATCATTCCAAAGATTAATGCACTCAGGCCTGCACAAAGACTGGGAGATGTGTATTAGCATTATAGATTTTAATTTGAAATAATGTCAGTCTTTTCGGGCCTGCATTGTAGTGCATGAGCCGCCATCTGCTTATAATAATGAGGCTGACAATCCACGTAAATGTGATTTGCTGCCTCTTTGCCAACATAATGGCTGGGATATTGATCCTAATGGTGGAGCCCTTTCAGGCTTTTCATTCAACAGAAAGAGGCCAGGCCCAGAGCTGAGGTTTGTGGGGATTCAGGTAGAACCACGGTTAACAACCAAACGGAGCCTCCCCTCGCTGGTGGCACTACTGTGCACGCTGGCAATGATCATAATTCCGTCCTTTTCCAATAATGCAATATGGATTCACATGTGATCAATCAAATTACCAGGAGACCGGACCTGGTCTAAAGATGCTAGGCTGTCCCCACCATCTGAACCCGTGTCTCCCGCTTTGCAGGCAGATTCTTTACCTCTAGCACCACCCGGGAGCCTATGAACTGTATCATCCCCCTGCCCAAATTCTTTTGTTGGGATGGAATATGTGAGATGGAAGTGGCCAAACTCGTAACTCAGAGGTGCTCCGTGGTCCAGCTACACCTTTGAGATTGGCATCTGAATTTTGGGGGCTCTAAAATCACTGCAGATGGTAACTCAGCCATGAAATTAAAAGCACTTGCTCCTTGGAAGAAAAGCTATGACCAACCTAGGCAGCATGTTATAAAGCAGAGACATTACTTTACCAACAAAGGTCCGTCTAGTCAAGGCTATGGTTTTTCCAGCGGTCATGTATGGATGTGAGAGTTGGACTATGAAGAAAGCTGAGTGCCGAAGAATTTATGCTTTTGAACTGTGGTGTTGGAGAAGAATCTTGAGAATCCCTTGGACTGCAAGGAGATCCAGCCAGTCCATCCTGAAGGAGATCAGTCCTGGGTGCTCATTGGAAGGACTGATGCTGGAGCTGAAACTCCAATACTTTGGCCACCTGATGTGCAGAACTGACTCATTGGAAAAGACCCTGATGTTGAGAAGGATTGAAGGCAGGAGGAGAAGGGGACAACAGAGGATGAGATGGTTTGATGACATCACCAAGTTGATGTACATGAGTTTGAGTAAACTCTGGAGACGGTGAAGGATAGGGAACCCTGGCGGGCTGCAGTCCGTGGGGTTGCAAAGAGTCGGACACAACTGAGTGACTGAACGGAACTGAACTGAAGGGTGACCACTGGCCTCATGTGGCTATTTACACTTAAACGGAGAGAGACAAAATTTTATTTCCTCAACTGAAAAGATATGTGTGCACCCATGTCCATGGTAGCATTACTCACAATAGCCCAGAGGAAGCAGCCCCAGTATCTGTGGACAGACGGATGGATAAACAAAATGCAATGGAATATTATTCGGTATTAAAAAGGAAGGATGTCGTAACACCTACCACAACCCAGATGATGCCCGAAGATGTGCGTTATTCTGAGTGAAAGAAGCCAGTCTCCAAAGGGTGTAGGTTGTGTAATTTCACAGGTCTGAGGTCCTCAGAGCCATCGTTTAATGAGTACAAAGGTTCTGTCTTACAAGGTGGAGATGTTTGTGGAGATGGGGGGGTAGTGATTGCAGTTCAGTCCCTCAGTCGTGTCCAACGCTTTGTGACCCCACGGACTGTAGCACTCCAAGCTCCCCGATCCTTCACCATCTCCTGGAGTTGGCTCTAACTCATGTCCATTGGCTGGTGATGCCATCCAACCATCTTGTCCTTTGACGTCTCCTTCTCCTCCTGCCTTCAGTCTTTCCCAGCATCAGGGTCTTATCCAGTGAGTTTGGCTCATCGGGTAGGGATACAAGTGATAGTTGCACAGAGACAACAAAAGTACTTGATGCCTCTGAATGGCACACTTAAAAATAGTTAAAATGGTATCTTTTAGATCATGTATATTTTACTCCAATTTAAAAAACCTTAGTTCCTCATTTGCCCAACAGACACATGGGGATACTGTCCTGGATACCACAAAAATAGACCATGTCCACCATCACAGAAGGTTCTACAGGACATCACTGCTTCAGAGGAGGGTTGCTGGGGTCCAGACTGGTAGCAGGAATGTCTGGGCTGTGGGATGACTGGTGATGAACGCAGGCATCCCTGGCTGCCTCGGGGAACAGAAGAATGGTTCATCAGCTACCACTGACCACATTCACGCTGCACTGGCTTCACCTTAAATTGCTGTTGTGTTTCATCTGATGCAGTTTTCACTTTGAGAACAATTAACTGTTACAGCCCTAGAGCACCGCATTCTTCACTAGGCTCCTCCCATCTTCCCAAGTGCATGCATTTCTTTTAGTTTTTGTTTTTAGCTGGATTGAAAGGCTCTGAAAGGCACACATTAAATATTGGTACAGACATGAACCAGAGCTGGCCTGTGTCATGTCAATAATAGAAGCTACCTTTGAATGCGAGTTCGCCAATAAAGAACCAATGAACATAGGATGTGGATTAGCAAGTAGGAGGCCCGGATGGCGGGTGTGCCAGTGGCCAGCCCCTCCTGAGCTTGTCAGTCTTACACCCTAAGCTGCCCAACCGTCTTGGTAGTTTTCCTGATTGCTCTTTCCTATTCAAATGCGTTCTTTCGCTCTACTGAATCCCATCAGAAAGTCTACTCTAAAATATCGAATTTAAAGTCTGCTTTTCTAGAACAGCAGCATCTCAATGTTAGTTACAGATTACATTGATCCTTCTATTCTGTGCAAATTCATTCCTATTAAGGATTTCCTTGACATCCTCCAAGTGCATGTTACAGGCTCGGGGACTGATATTTAATATTCAATCTCTTTAACTCAGTTTCCCCACCTGTAAGTTGGGAGTCACAATGCCTATTTTGTAAGATTGCTGCATGATTGCCAGGGACCACACGGGGAGAGTGTTCGGCATGAGTCTGACAGGTAGCGGATTTCATAAGCAAGAGCAGTGGCTGCTAAAGGGCAGAGTGCATTCTGCATCTCAGTGTTCGTGTGTAGGAGTGTTGGGGGATCCACTCACACACCCACCCTGCCCCCCAAATCTGGGGACCTCAGGAGCAGGACTCTGGAATCGGTAGGTCTGGGCAGATACAGAGACTCCAGAAGCTCAATCCTGCTAGGGGCAAAGGAGCCCGAGTTGGAGCGATGAACGTGCATATGGTGGTAAAGACCGTCCTGGGATTTGAATACTAAGTGGAGAGATATGACCCCAGTTTATCAGGAAACAAAAGCTGGTCATTGTTGATTCTGGGCTAGATAGGACATAATTATGAAAGTAAAAGTGTTAGTCACTCAGTCGTGTCCAACTCTTGGCAACCCCATGGACTGTAGCCCACCAGGCTCCTCTGTCCATGCGATTCTCCAGGCAAGAATACTGGAGTGGGTTGCCATTTCTTTCTCCAGTGGACCTTCCCAATCTAGGGATTGAATCTGGGTCTCCTGCAAGCAGGCAGATTCTTTACGGTCTGAGCCACCAGAGAAGCCATATATATTACGAAATTTAGGAAAATTAATTGCCCAGATATGTGAAGGATGAAGGAGGGTGATGAGCAAGAAGTGATTTCCTGGATTTGGAAGGGAGCCCCCAAGGTCAGCACTGAGCTGAGGCACAGCAATGAGAGGCCATCGTGTGGGGTCTTGGGGCGAGCAGGGAGCTGGGCATGGCCACGGAGTTTGAGCATCTGGGCACTCACAGGCTAGCTGTCTCAGGAATCTAGAAAGTAAAGACGTCAACGGACAGGCTGTGTGTGTGTGTGTGTGTGTGTGTGTGTGTGAGGCTGGGAACCTGGGCAAAATAAAATAAAAATGTTTCAAAGATATTATCTGGCAACTTTGGTAACATAGGAAGTTTCTTCTTTTAATTGTGATTAGATGATTATGGTCAAACTGTTGACTTGCTTCTATTTCCAAGAAAATGTTTCCACATTGAGTAAACTTTGAAGACTCATGAAACTTTAATATAAGGTGTGTTCCCATTAGCAAGAGAGCTCATGCATGCTCCTGGGTGAATCTGCTTGGCAAACACAGAAGTCCTGATGTTTTGGCTTAGAGGGGGCGGGGCAGTCCCCTCAGTCACTCTGCCCTGGGTCTGCGCTGACCTTGTGTGATGAGATAGGGCACAGTGGACGGCCTGCAGGTGTTTCCATGACAGAAAAATAAGAAAATGAAACAAAACAGAAGTCCAGGCCCCAAAGTTAGGAAGAATTTCACTGCTATCAAATATATTCCTGGTAACTTAGAAATGCAGTCGATCTTTGAATGACGCAGAAACTAGGGCACCAGCCAGCCAGGCCGGCAAAATCTCCGCAAAACTTAATAGCACTTGGTTCCTCCTGATCTACAAGTACTTGGTAATTTATTTCTTTGTGGGTTAACACTTTATTAAGTACTCATCAAGGTTAACATGTTAGAAACCATTCAGCTTTATTAATTAAGACATATTATGTTCACACATAGTCTAAATAAATCCTTTCACACTGAACTGTGCAATCCTAGCTCAAAATACAGATTATAAGAATACAGAAGCATTCTTAATCTTCTGATATAATGGTCTCTGAACTGTGATTCCTATGGCTTACAAAATAGAAGATAATTATTTAGTAAACATGGATGTATATTAATTGTGTGACCTTTAGGAAAGGGATATCCATACTATTTTGAATAACTGTGACTATGTATTTCAAGCATGTCAACAAATATTCATGACTGTTATTGCTTTTATGAAGACACATTGGAATTTTTCTTAATAACCATCCTTGTTAACCTTACAAAGCAATTGGCAAAGCTATTTAAAATTTAGAGCGATCCACTGTCTGACTTTAATACAAAGAAAGATTTCCTGAACACTTAACTGATGGCAACCTATTAATTTATGGTTCCGCAGTATCCCAGGTTTGGCATCCATGGATTCAACCAACCTTGTAGTCCTGTAGAATTTACTTTTGAAAAAAATCCTCATGTAAGTGGATCCATGCAGTTCAAGCCTAGGTGGTTCAAGGGGCAACTGTAACGTTAAAACAACAGTGGTAACAAAACAGAAGCCCTTCACCTGAACAGCAGAAGAAAGTGCTAGCGTTCAGCGTGTCCACTTGATTCTTGGCCGTAGGAGCCTGCCGTGGAGAACCGCTGCCCGCAGTGTCCACTGAGGCAGTCCTGGACACTACGCTGCTGCCGCAGGAGGTGCAGGAAGGGGATTGGACTCAGAATTTCTGCTGCTGAATCTTCCTCTCCCAAGTGCAGAATCTTCTGAATGCGCATTCTACATGCAGAGCCAGCGCAAAAGACCTGGGACCTTCTGAGAAGTGGAATTATAAGGAAAACATCATCGGGCATTGTGTTTGCATGATGGAGTTGCCTCACTCGTATGCTCTTACCTCGAGAAAAAAAGTAAACCCGGTTCAGTGGCCTTCGGCTCCATCCCCGGGTGAGAATGACAATGTCTGGAGAGAATGTAGATGCATGTGTGCTGAGTCACTCCATCATATCCAGCTCTTCGCAACCCTGTGGACTGTAGCCCACCTGTCCAAGGGATTCCCCAGGCAAGAATACTGGAGTGGGCTGCTGTTCCTTCCTCCAGTGGATCTTCCTGACCCAGGGATCGAACCTGGGTCTCCTGCACTGCAGGCCGGGTCCTTACTGCTGTGCCACCTGGGAAGCCCGAGAACATAGACACGCAGCTTCAAAAGAAAATGCCCCCTGGCAACTCCAGGGTCCAGTTCTGAATGTGCTGAGATGTGTTTCAACCATCACATTATTATACTCTAGGTTACTGTCTTTTCACACTTTGGAGACCATAATTTCTCATGTGAAATAGGCTCGTGTTGTGGCACAATGGAGGAACCCACCTGTCCTTAAACTCGCCAAGCTCAGGGGTCATTTATGGAGAAACCCCTCTGGGCAGAGGAGAGGGCAGAGAAGGCAGGCTGGGCCCTGCTGTCCTTGGGTCTGCGGGAGAGACAGACAGCGGCAGGAGATGAAGCATCAAGAAGACGCATGAGGGGTGGCCGGACCATGATGGGGACCCAGGACCCATGCCTTCAGCATCCTCTTGATGGATTATATAGAGTTGATTCCAGATCTGTCATCAAAAGCTGGGCAGTTGGGGGTGGGCATAGATCTGTGAGGATCCCGGGGCTGAGGAGCCGATCTGCTCTCCACTGACCTGGCTGGGGGCCTGTGGTTAGTTACCCCTGCCCCCGTGGGGCCCCCTCTCCTCATACAGACAGGGAACGTAGCCCCCAGTCCCCAGGCCTTTCCTACACACCCCAGCCCTCTGCCTCTGAGAGATATACCAAGCACAGTGAGACGCTTTATCCCAGCCTCTTTTGCCTTGTTTTAGACACACTTTCCAAGGAGAGATGTATTTCTTGTTTGCTTGTTTTTGCCTAAAGAGACCATAATCCTCTCCCCTTCTAAATAAAAAGCCTATTCAGTAAATGTTACAGCAGAATGCCTTTTATGTTAAATCTTTGTAATGAGTTTGCATAAAGTTTTATATCCAATGGTCCCAGCCAGTCCTTTTTACAAGAGCATTCTCATTATGGAAATTTTATGGCCAAGAAATGAAAAAAAAAAAAAAGGAAATTGTATATATTTAGGAAAAAATTACTTTAAATAATGTCAAGTCCTTTTTATAATTGAGATGTCAGAATTTATAATTGAGTTGTATAATCAGAAGGCCAGATAAAATTTCTATGGGCTCAATTATTGCCGATGCCTGTTTTAAATGTCTCGAATATTCTTGGGAATTATTTTCACCCCCTTGTAAGATTTGTGAGACATTAGCTCACCATAACAGCCAGCCACCTGCCAAGCCGTTTATTAGTCTCCTTCACCACCCAAAATAATAGTCAAGACTTCTGAATAAAACTCTGGGCATTGAATGACAGAAAAGAGTATTAAGTGGGGTGAAGAGAACACTCGAGGTAGCGATGGAAAAACAGCCTGGCTGAGCCTGGAGAAGCCAGAGAGAGAGAGGAAGTCTCCCTCAGGTTGGACGCCGCGGTGAATTTTGCACTATTTAACTTAATGCTGGACACAGCCTGGACAGTGGCGAGCGGTGTTCATTCTGCTCAAGGAGACACTTAGATCTGAGACCACTAAGTGAATTGTGCAGAACCACAGAGCCATTGGTTGGGAGGACGTGGGGCCAACGCCATCTGTCCTCCTGTGTTTACAGTGGTCCTCGGCTATAAAAGTCCCTTCTTGAGGCCAAGCTCACAGAGGCCAGCACGCCTCATGGTTCTGAAAGTTGACCCAATGAAGAGCTAAGCATTGTGGAACTTCTCTCGTGGTCCGGTGGTTAAGACGCTGCACTTCCAATGCAGGGGTTGTGGGTGAGATCCCTGGTTGTGGAGCTAAGATCACACATGTCAAATGGGGTGACCAAAAAAAAAAAAATTAAGCGTTTTGTACAGCAAGCTGTGGGCGTGTCAACTCTAACTTCCCCTTCATTCAAATACACTGGCGATGGAGGCACCCCGGTTTTTCCCATTATTAGAAGTTATTCTAAACTAGAGACCGCAAAGATAAGCCTTCTTCTATGGCAATTTACCATGCTGACTGATTCAGACTTCTTGGCTTTTGGTGTTATGCGTGAAGATTGTGAACAATGACTTTTGCTGGTTTTGAATTCCTTATTTCTTCTTTTCATCTAAGTGCTCAGAGCCTAAGCAACCCACAATCCCTCATAAAAGTGGTCTCAGACTTCACCAAAGAGTGCAGTTATTTATAATATTTTTAAATTCAAACTTTTAAAGCATTGATAAACTAGCCAAAGTGGTTACAGTATTAGTGGCACTGAAGATGTCTTTGCTCATGAATAAAGAAATTGTTTTTTATATGGTCTTGCTATTCAAGGTCGTCCATCTTTACTCCTGTAGCTGACCAGATGTGGTTCACCAACTCCAGTCAAAATCCCACAGATGGTTTGACTGTATTTGAAACAGTTTGCCTTTAGTTCAGATATCAGTCCAAACTTCTTTACAATAAAGCCTTAGATATCAAATAGCTGGCTATTCCAATATGGTCAGAATATATGGAAAACTAAGATGGATAGCTATTTACTTGGGAGTCTTAAGGTGAAATTCTAGTTACAAAAAGGTTGTATCATTGCCATGTTTCATCAAAGTTGTTTTGTTTCTCAGTACATCAAGTGTAAATGAAGACAGACCATAACTGCTCTTTACACAATGACCTTCACAAGCTGCTTCTTGTCTGTGTCTATCCCAGCTCTGTGCAAGGTATTAGTATGCACAGTATTAAATCATGTGTGTGTGCATGCGTGCTAAGTCACTTCGGTCATGGCTTACTCTTTGTGACCCTATGGACCGTAGCCCATGAGGCTCCTCTGCCCACGGGATTCTCCAGGCAGGAATACTGGAGTGGGTTGCCATGCCCTCCTCCATGTCAGGGATCAAACCCATGTCTCTTATGTCTCCTGCGTTGGCAGGTGGGTTCTTTACCACTGGTGCTACCTGGGAAGCCCATTAAATCATTCATTGCCAAGCAAAGGGCCTAGGGCATTGTAAGCCATTCAGTGAGAAATGTTTCATCAATGCTGTGTAATAAATGCATGGATGCATGAACTAGAAGTCCTGAGAGTAGGTGGTACTCCTAATTCTTCCCTGTTTTACAGGTGACAGCAAGACACAGAGAAATGAGCCATCTGTCTGAAGCTATGTATCTAGTCAGGATCGCAGTAGGGAGCTAACCTCCGATTGTCCACCTGTAAGTTTAATACTCTGTCTACTCCAAGGAGAATGTTCCTATCAACAATATGCACACCTTTTTATATTTATAAATGATGAATTTTAATCATAATCCATGAAATTCTCCAGACAAGGATACTGGAGTGGGTAGCCATTCCCCTCTCCAGTGGATCTTCCCCACCCAAGGGTCAAACCCGGGTCTCCTGCATTACAGGCAGATATTTTACCATCTGAGTCACCAGGAAAGCCCCATAATTATATTAAATCACAGTCAAAGTTGACTTTGAACTCAGTGGTCAGTATTTTCAAAATCTGTTGAAATAAAAATTCAGATAACATGTATCTAAGTGGCTGACTTTATTTTTCTGGGCTCCAAACTCACTGTAGATGGTGATTGCAGCAATGAAATTAAAAGATGCTTACTCCTTGGAAAGAAAGTTATGAACCAACCTAGACAGCATATTATAAAGCAGAGACATTACTTTGTCAACAAAGGTCTGTCTAGTCAAGGCTATGGTTTTTCCAGTAGTCATGTATGGATGTGAGAGTTGGACTATAAAGAAAGCTGAGCACCGAAGAATTGATGCTTTTGAACTGTGGTGTTGGAGAAGACTCTTGAGAGTCCCTTGGACTGCAAGGAGATCCAACCAGTCCATCCTAAAGGAGATCAGTCCTGGGTGTTCATTGGAAGGACTGATGCTGGAGCTGAAACTCCAATACTTTGGCCACCTGATGCGAAAAGCTGACTCATTGGAAAAGACCCTGAGGCTGGGAAAGATTGAGGGCAGGAGGAGAAGGGGACGACAAGGATGAGATGACTGGATGGCATCATCGACTCAATGGACATGGGTTTGGGTGGACTCCAGGAGCTGGCGATGGACAGGGAGGCCTGGCGTGCTGCAGTTCATGGGGTTGCAAAGAGTTGGACATGACTGAGAAACTGAACTGAAATTGAACTGAAGAGTCCTGAGTTAAGTCACTTCTGATTTAGCAGGTCTCGGGCACCTCCTCCAGTCTGAAGTTGCTAGCAGGATTCCTCCTTCCTTTATTCCTTCTTAGGGCTTCCCCGGCAGCTCAGCTGATAAAGAAACAGGCTGCAATGCAGGAGTCACTGGTTTGAGTCCTGGGTCTGGAAGATCCCCTGGGGAAGGGAAAGGCTACCCACTCCAGTATTCTTGAGCTTTCCTGATGGCTCAACTGTAAAGAATCTGCCTGCAATGCAGGAGACCTGAATTCAATCCCTGCGTTGGCGAGATCCCCTGCAGAAAGGAAAAGCTACCCACTCCAGTATTCTGGCCTGGAGAATTGCATGGACTGTATAGTCCATGGGGTCACAAAAAATCAGACATGACTGAGCAACTCTCACTTCACAGGATCTGAATATGTTGAAATTTCCTTGGGAATTCTGAGCTGTGATGCATCATACATTCAATAAACATAAACCAGGAGGCTCTCATGGAGATGATACTATGTACGTGTAGTTCTGAATTCTCAGGGGTCGGATGTCAGGGATGGTTTTAGACGTTGGTGGCTGGGATCCCAGAACTGTTTTGCTCCTTCTCCAAGTTCCTCTTCCTCACAACTTGAATTCCAACAGCAAAGAAGCCTGGGATTCTTTGAGGACCTCAGAACTCTTCCTTCAAGCCATCTTTTATGGCTTGGAGGAAGTTAGCACTCCTGAGGCTTACCCTTAATTTCTCATATTGCTCACGCTCCTGACAGCTGCTGTAACTGGTTCCCTGTGTACAAAGAAAATGGGATTAACCTCGAGCTTTGAAGTGGTTCTAGTTCTTCCTGAAGCTGCTCAAAGACAGTGGTTTCAGAGGCGTTTGTTTGTATGCGTGTGAAACCTTTCTTAAGATATTATAGTACAAAGACGCTGAATTGCAAACTGGATTATAAAAGGAGGAGGATGGGGAAGAAAAGAAAGAGGAAAAAAAGAAGAGGGAGAGGAGTAAAGAGGAGGAGAAGGGGGAGGGGAGGAGAGGTGGGAGGAGACAGTTTGCCTTTTGCTACAAAGTTGGATGTTTTCCAGAGCCGGTGCCCTGGAACCCTGCCCATTTTAACCCAGCACTGAAGTCATTCCCTTGTTCCCTGAGGTCCTGAAGGGCCTGAGCTTCAGTTCAGTTTAAAACCACCCCCTTAGGGTTCTGAAATGTCGAAGGGGCCCCTTCTTTGTATCTGACACTGGTCTTGATTCTATCAAACAAGAATCACCTAATGAAAACATGAAACAAAGGAGGCATTCTCCTCCTGCCCTGTTCTTCCAGAATTCACAGTTGTATCAAATATAAAAAAAATTTTTTAAACCCTGACAAGTGGCCAGATTAAGTACCAGATTATAACCATACATTGGATAGAGAAAAGAAAAAAAAAAAAAACTAAGGATTTTACAGTATTTGTTTTGCTGTAATAACAGATGTAGTGATCCAACGCTGCTAGTAGTTCTAATTAAATTGTAACTGCCTCACTTGTTTTTTTTTTTTTTTTTAGTAAATTAAAACTTTTATTTTATTTTTTATTGAAGTGTAGTTGACTTACAACATTATATTAGTTTCAGGTGTACAATATAGTGCTTCAATTAGTTTTTGTAGATTACACGCCATTAAGAGTTATTATAAAATAATGGCTCTAATTCCGTGTGCTAGACCACATAGCCCCGTTGCTGTCTGTCTTATACATATCGGTTTACTTCTCTTGATCCCACACCCTGACCTTAGCTCTCCCCCTCCCCTCTCCCCGCTGGTAACCACTAGTCTGTTATCTATGTCTGTTAGTCTGTTCTCTGTGGCCTTAGTTTCTAGTTTGCTATATGCATTCCTTTGCCTTATTTTTATTTTTCTAGATTTCACAAATAAGTGATATCATACAGTGTTTGTCTTTCTATGAGTTATTTCACTACATGCAATATTCTCTAAGCTCGCCCATGTTGTTGCAAATGCCAGGGGTGTATATCTCTATATATACAGAAATATACATGTGTATATATACACTAAATCATAAAAGATAATATATATATATACCCTAAATCATAGAAGATATATGTATATATATCTCCACATCTTCTTCATCATTCATCTCACTCATCTCGACAGACTCTTGGGCTGTTTCCATATCAATTATGAATACACTATGAACACTGGGGTGCATGAATCTTTTCAAATTAGTGGATTTTTTTTTCTGGATATATATCCAGGAGTGGAATTGCTGGATCATGTGGTAGTTCTGTTTTTGAGGATCCTCCTTACTGTTCTTCACAGGGACTGCACCTATTTACACGCTCATCCACAGGGTCCAAGGGTTCTCTTTTTTCTTCATCCTCACCAACATTTTTTGTTTGTAGACTTTTTGATGATAGTCATTCTGACAGGTGTGAGCTGATTTTTCATTGCTGTTTTGATTTTCATTCCCCTGATAATCAGTGATGCTGACATCTCTTCATGTGCCTGTTAGCCATCTGTACATCGTCTTTTGAAAAATGTCTGCTCAGGTTTTCTGCCCAGTTTCCATCTTGTCGTTTGTTTGATATTAATTTGTATGAGCTATTTATGTGTTTTGGGATATTAATCCCTTCTTGGTCATACCTTTGCAGATATTTTACCCCGTTCAGGTAGATTGACTTTTCCTGTTGTCAGTGATTTCCTTTGCTACGCACACACTTTTGCCTTTAAAGAGGTCCCATTTGTATATTTTTGCTTTATTTATTTGGGCTTAAGAGACAGATCCAAAAAATATTGCTCCTATTTATGTCACAGAATGTTCGGCCTATGTTCTCTGGTGGGAGTTTTAGAGTTTCAGGTCTTACATTTAGGTGTTTAATCCATTTTGAGTTAATTATTGTAAATGTATTGGAGAATGTTCTAATTTCATTCTTTTGCAAGTAGCTGTCCAGTTTTCCCAGCACCACTTATTGAAGAGACTGTCTTTTCTCCATTGTATATTCTTTTGTCATGTATTAATTGTCATAGATTAAATTAGTAATTTAATAACTTACATATTTTAGATAATAGACAGACATAAGTTAAATCTACTGTCATAGATTAAATGATCATAAGCCTGTGCATGTATTTCTGGGCTCTCTCTTCTGTTTTGTTGATCTGTGTGTCTGTTTTTGGGCCACTAACACAATGTTTCACACTGTAGATTTACCGTATAATTTGAAGGCTAGGCAGGTGAAACCTCCAGCTTTATTCTTTTTACCCAAGACCGCTGTGGTGATTCCAGGTATTTTGCCGTTCCATATAAAGGTTCTAGTTCTCTGAAAAATGTCATGAGTATTTTGATAGGGACCGAATTAAATCTGTAGATTGCTTTGTGTAGTATTGTCATTGTAACAGTATTATTCCTTCCAATCCAAGGCAAAGGACATCTTTTGTTTTTTAGAGTTTTTGTTTTTAGACTTTAAACATTTCATTAGTTTTTAGTTTACCTTATCAGCTTTAGCTCATTTTTTTTGTGTGTGAATACTAGTTGAAAACAACGTTTGTAATAGACACCTGTCACCAATATCCCAGATATGCACCACTGCTTTTGGAAAAGCGTCATGTGTAGGACACTTTAGCTACATGATGTATTACATAGAGGCAAAACATTAAACGGAATTCCAAGCCTCTTTTTGTTGTTGTTTCCAGTATTTCCTTTAATATTTATCTTGTGCTTAGATTAATTATGCCTAGTGTATCATTTCTACCTTAAGGAATTTTCATTTGCTGAAGCTCTTAAACTCCTTATTTGGTGTTTAGCTTGTTGGTCTATCTGAAGACTTGGCAGCTGATCTTCACTGATGTGTGTAGCGTGAGTCATTTTCTCAGAGTATCAGAGCATTAGGTACCACTCTCCACTGAAAAATGTGCAAATATTTCACCAGGCCTAGACTGCGCTGTGTTTAAAGCATCACTAGAAGAGGACATGGCACATTTAACTGATGCCCTGTTTTCAGTAATTGTTGGTGCTGTTGTTGTCAGTCACTAAGTCATGTTCGGCTCTTTGTGGCCCAGTGAACCGCAGCGCGCCAGGCTCCCCCGTCCTTCACCATCTCCCGGAGTTTGCTCAAACTCACGTACATCGAGTCAGGGATGCCACCCGATCATCTCATCCTCTGTCACCCACTTCTCCTCTTGCCCTCAATCTTCTCCAGCATCAGGGACTTTTCCAGTGAGTCAGTTCTTCTCATCAGAGGGCCAAAGTATTGGGGTTTCAGCATCAGTCTTTCCAACGAATATTCAGGGTTGATTTCCTTTAGGATTGACTGGTTTTCAACCATTAAATATCATATTTAGGTTTTCTTCCCTATCAGGGAGGGAAATGCTGTGAGTGTGAAGCTGTGCATTTAATCAAGAGTTAACAAATATTACCAGGATGTACAATGGCCACATGTGCCAATCATCCACTCCCATGTCAATCTCAGGATCTGCTGGTGAATCTTGAAATCTTCAGTAAATTATTCAAGCTTTAAATTACTTTTAAATGTTTTTCATGGTAGTAATGGTAATGCTCAAAATTCTCCAAACCAGGCTTCAGCAATACGTGAACCATGAACTTCCAGATGTTCAAGTTGGTTTTAGAAAAGGCAGAGGAACCAGAGATCAAATTGCCAACATCCACTGGATCATCAAAAAAGCAAGAGAGTTCCAGAAAAACATCTATTTCTGCTTTATTGACTACGCCAAAGCCTTTGACTGTGTGGATCACAATAAACTATGGAAAATTCTGAAGGAGATGGGAATACCAGACCACCTGACCTGCCTCTTGAGAAACCTGTATGCAGGTCAGGAAGCAACAGTTAGAACTGGACATGGAACAACAGACTGGTTCCAAATAGGAAAAGGAGTACGTCAAGGCTGTATATTGTCACCCTGATTATTTAACTTATATGCAGAGTACATCATGAGAAACGCTGGGCTGGAAGAAGCACAAGCTGGAATCAAGATTGCCGGGAGAAATATCAATAACCTCAGATATGCAGATGACACCACCCTTATGGCAGAAAGTGAGAGGAACTAAAAAGCCTCTTGATGAAAGTGAAAGAGGAGAGTGAAAAAGTTGGCTTAAAGCTTCAACATTCAGAAAACTAAGATCATGGCATCTGGTCCCATCACCTCATGGAAATAGATGGGGAAACAGTGGAAACAGTGTCAGACTTTTATTTTTTTGGGGCTCCAAAATCACTGCAGATGGTGATTGCAGCAATGAAATTAAAAGATGCTTACTCCTTGGAAGGAAAGTTATGACCAACTAGATAGCATATTAAAAAGCAGAGACATTACTTTGCCAACAAAGGTCCATCTAGTCAAGGCTATGGTTTTTCCAGTGGTCATGTATGGATGTGAGAGTTGGACTAGTGAAGAAAGCTGAGCGTCGAAGAATTGATGCTTTTGAACTGTGGTGTTGGAGAAGACTCTTGAGAGTCCCTTGGACTGCAAGGAGATCCAACCAGTCCATCCTAAAGGAGATCAGTCCTGGGTGTTCATTGGAAGGACTGATGTTGAAGCTGAAACTCTAGTACTTTGGCCACCTCATGCAAAGAGTTGACTCATTGGAAAAGACCCTGATGCTGGGAGGGACTGGGGGCAGGAGGAGAAGGGGATGACAGAGGATGAGATGGCTGGATGGCATCACCAACTCGATGGACATGAGTTTGAGTAAGCTCCGGGAGTTGGTGATGGACAGGGATGCCTGGTGTGCTGCGATTCATAGGTTCCTAAAGAGTCGGACATGACTGAGCGACTGAACTGAACTGAACTGAACTGAACTGAATAATATGATAAGGGCCAGAACACATATGCTTCTGTTTTGTTTGTTTGTTTGTTTGTTTGTTTGTTTTTTTATTCTTTAGGGAGCAGAATCACTCCTATCATAGCAGGAAGTGGATTTCCAGTGTCTGTAACTGTTTGTCTGAAAATCCTTAAAGTGACTCTCCTGGTCCCGCTTATGAGGAGGTGGATAGCTCTGTAGTGAGGACTGGAACAAAGCTGGTGAAGGTGTCAGCCAGGAATTCTTCCAGGGCTGGAAATGCTGGTCTCAGAGGTGGAGACAGGTGTGGGCTGAGACCTGGCTCAATTCAGTCTTTTTCTTCACATCCTTAAGGTCCCAAGTGGCCTGCCTGGCACAGGCTTCATTCTCAAGAGCTTTTCCAGGGTTCCCCTTTAAGGAACTTAGGGTCAAAATTCATACTCTAATAGCATTTCTGGCAGTTTGCAATAACACTAGTGATATGAAATGTGAGCCTACTGCACTGATAGTTTAAATGTTATCTTCTTGCTGATGTATAATCGTTATGAACATATGAGGGGCTTCCCAGGCTGCGCTAGTGGTAAAGAACCTGACCGCCAATGCGGAAGACACAAGAACCTTGGGTTTGATCCCTGGGTCAAGAAGATCCCCTGAAAGAGGGCACGGTGACCCACTCACTATTCTTAGCTGGAGAGTCCCACGGATGGAAAAACCTGGCTGGCTAAAGTCCTTCGGGTGCAAAGAGTCAGACATGACCTGAAGCAGCTTAGCACACACAGCCCATAAACATATATATTTACATGTGTAGTATTAATTTATACACACACCTGCATCTACAGCTACAATATACCTATGGCTGTAGGCGTACCTTTGTTTGCTGCCAAAATGTCTATTTGCTCATAGGAACAAGCAGAAAATCAGACTCACAGAAAGTTCCCTGTGTTTTTTTGCACAGACAGGAGGAGCCAGCGGTCGTGGTCAGACTAGCAGGCTGCTGATCCACGCCTCCATCCCTGTAGCTGAGGAGGAAACAGATGAGCAGCATCGAGTCTTTCAGGTTCCCTCCAGCTGTAAGGACATGGACAGTGTATACAATTAATAATTGGAAAGAGGGCTTCCCTGGTGACTCAGGGGTGGAAAAAATCCGCCGGCCAGTGCAGGAGACACAGGTTTGATCCTTGGTCTGGGAAGATCCCACACGCCATGGAGCAACTCAGCCTGTGCAGCACAACTCTTGAGTCTGCTCTCTAGAGCTGGGAGCTGTAACCACCGCCGTCCATGTGTCTTAGCGTCCGCACTCCTCAACAAGAGCAGCCACTGCAGGCGGAGCGTAGCCCCCTCCTGCCACAACTGCATAAAAGCCCCACACAGCAGTGAAGACCCAGTACAGCCAAAAGTAAGTGAACAAATAAATAAATAATTAAAAAAATAAGTACATGTTTATATTTAAAAAAAGAGTAATTGTGAAGACAAGGGTCTTAATTCACATCTTCACTGCTTTTGTTTCTTATTTTTCAGTGTGTGTGTGTGTGTGTGTGTGTGTGTGTGTGGTCCAAAGATGAGAGGGGAAGAACAAGAAGACAGAGTGACAAAGTATTTGGTAAGGATCAGATTTAGAGGAAATGAATCTGGTCTCCAGACTCGTTCGTGTTAAGGAAAGTAGGTTTAGTTTCCCTCTCCTGAAGCTCCCAGGAGCATCGCAGACCCTGAGGGCTGCAGGCAGCCCTGCATCCCTCCCTCTCCTCCGGGACCACCTCTCCTCTGGGACCATCTCTCCTCCTCCCCGGGCACGGCTGTCAGGAGGCTGAGAGCCCCCATCACGAAGGGGAAATCAGCTCAGAGGAGGCTGGAGAGAGGAAAAGAAAGAAGACACACCAAGGAACACTTTCTGCGTTATTTGTTTGCACTTTACCTTCTCCTGCCCAGCTCTTGTGTATCGCAGGGAGAACCCACAACCAGGAGCAGGGCCGCCTGTCATAATACGCAGTTCTCGTGCCTGGTAAAGAGAGTTTTCATTATATTTTTCCGCAGCCGAGATCTTGAGGGAAAACACCCAGGCGTCTTGCGGCTGACCCAGCGCAACAAACTTCCTCTCCTGTCAGTTTCGTTCTCGTCTTTCTTAAAACTGAAATTTACCTCTAGCCTTTGCTTCTTCCTGGTCTTTCTTTAATCACGGGGGGAGCTAAACCTGTCAGGAGGGTGCAGGGGCTGCCTGTCTGAGACGCAGAGAGAGCGGGTCCTGCAGACGTGACATCTGCGCTCCTTCCAGGGACTATTGGACGGAGAGGCAATTTTCCCTGATTCTTTGGGAGGAATTGGGCGCCGGGGTCGGGGGCATGAAGCACGGGGCAGGACGGTTTGTGCCGCTTCGTGTCTTTGAAGCCATGGCTGGAGTCCTCCTTGTCCGTTCAGAGTAGAAGATGGGCCATCCAGGAAAGAAAGATGAATGTGATGTCCTGACCGGCTATCCCCTGCACACAAAAGTTATTATCACTGCAGCTGCATGACCGAAGTCAACAGCCACTACGTGGAAGCCAGGTGTTTGTTAAGTAAGACTCCTTCTGCAGAAACCCCTGTACAAACTCGCTTCAGGAGGCTCAGGTGTGTGCTGGACACGTCGGAGGGAAGGGGGCTGAGGATGAAGCCAAGGGCATCCCGGCAGTGGGGGGCTGACACTATTGCCTGCTTCCAGGACAAGTCTAGCGCCCACGATTACCAGCTTCTCCATGCAGAGACCAGCATTTACTGACATCGGCAAATGAATCTGGCTTGAAAAATAACACAAGAGAAGTGGCTACCCACACATCCTTATTATCCACGCCTCCTGAAAGAGTTACATTTTAATGACAGTTTGCAAGCTTTCCCCTCTGGTGCAAGTGGTAAAGAAGCTGCCTGCCAATGCAGGAGACAGCAGAGATGGGGGTTTGACCCCTGGGGGAGACAATGGGCATGTCTGAATGGAGATAGCTCTTTTTCTCTGGTGGTTTTTTTATGTTTGTTGTGTTTTTTTTTGTTTTTTTTGTTTTTTTTACTTTTTTCTAGAAGCAACCGTACCAGGGAAAGTGTTCCAACAGTGAGTGATGAATTATCCCACGGGTACGTGTTTTGGATGAAACAGAATCCTCTTCCCAAAGTGCTTTGCCGTGAAGTCCTTCTGAGGTTTGGCCATCACCGCCCTTTGTGGGGGGGCATCAGCCCTGCCCTCCTAGGGGTCAGAGACCCTCACGCTCTGGTGCTTGCTCGTCCCCTGACCCTGAATGCCCCCCATCCCAGGCAGTGCCCACCCTGGCTGGCTTGCATAAGGTACAAGCGCAGATTCACCCCTTCCTGATGGTCAACCCTCCCGAAGCGGGGATGAGTAGGCAACAGCCAAGGGGAATGGAGTCGGGACTTTCAGACACTGGGTCACAAGGATTCATATACTGGAGTAACGAGATCATCGTGCTCTTTTCCAGAAGTCCGGCAACGGAGGCAACTCCCACATAAACACGGTGGGAGAAAATGGAGTGGGGCAGTCGCATGCCGGCTGTTGTTGCCGCTGGCTCTCAAGGTCTCTCTGGTTGCTCCTTAGACACCCCAGATGTGCAGACAACATGGGCACAGGAGATGCTCTGATGAACGTCCAGTAGATTCTTCACAGCTGGTGTGAAATGTACGCGTGGTGATTCCAAGGTAGCCAGTGACTGCGGATGATGTTTCGGGAAGCTGAGTCAGATGAAGAGAAGAGATGCATGTGACCTTGTCGATGTGCCTAACTTTTCTCCGCAGGCAGCAGTCATGGTGGAGATGGTCCTGGGATCAAGGGGCCAGCAACACTGGTCTGGTTTTGAAGGGCTTTCCTTTCATCTCTCAGGTGAGAATTTCAATGTCTGTTTTTCCTCCTTTTCAGATATGCCTGGGTCAGGGAAAAACAGCCTCTAATGAATATTTTACAATGTCTATTTTGAGTAACTTTAGTGATGATCTTAGAAGCATAGATTAAAAAAGGCAAAAGAATCATATGAGTAAAAAGTGAGGATTAAAAAGAGGCACTTTTGTATTTTTCTGTACACACCCAGATTCATACAGATAACTGAACATCCCCATCCAGTTGGTTTAACACATTACACACCAGGTCTGCGCCAGTTCCATAGTGAGGCAGTCTGGCTGGAATGAATATTTCTAGCCTTCCTGTTTTGATCCAATGGAAAAAAAAAAAAAACAAACAAGCAACAAACAAGCCAGAGGACAGGTCTCATTTCTCATTTTAATTAAATTTACGTCAGGGAATCTAATGAAAATAAATATGTCATAGGTTACCAGCTGAAGCATCCTAAGTGTTCTCACCACAGAGGCCTACATCATTTCTGAATTCTAACTCACTTGTGCATAATTTGAAATTCTGTTGTTTCCCAGTCACTCAGTCATGTCTCACTCTTTGCAACCCCATGGACTGCAGCACACCAGGCTTCCCTGTCCTTCACCATCTCCAGAGCTTGCTCAAACTCAGGTCCATTGAGTCTGTGATGCTAGTCAACCATCTTGTCTTCTGTTGTCCCCTTCTCCTCCTGCCTTCAATCTTCCCCAGCATCAGGGTCTTTTCTAATGAGTCAGCTCTTTGCACCAGATGGCCAAAGTATTGGAGCTTAAGCTTCAGCATCAATCCTTCAGCATCAGTCAAATTAGGATTATCTTAATGCCAACATAGAATTCAAAGAGGAGTTCTAGCTTATCAATATTTTCTCAACCTTATTTTACAAATTATGTACTCTACAAGTCATTTTAAATTGTGTGGGCTTCAAGTCTGGGAAAAAAACTTGAGCTGAAAGAATGTATGCTGAAAGAAAGATAGGAGCTTGAAAATGATGGAGAACAGGTAGAATGACAGATGAAGATGTAGCTTAAAATAGATAAAGCAGTTGTTGATAAGTGTATATGAATACCAGCGCAACCAGGCATGCACTTGGAAGTTTGTCTCAACTTTCCTTGGTTTCATGGTTGGATATTCATACAAGAAATGCCAACTGAAATGTGTGCTATTCTTGTTTCCCCAGCAAGATTGTCCTGGCCCCCTGAAAGTGACTCAACTCTTCTCTGAAGCCTGTGGCTCATGCTGGGGGTGACAACCTTGCCCCCCACTGCCTGTCCTCTTGATGGGCATGAGATGTCCACCTGTGTCCTGCCAACACCCTCTGTATTCCCGTGTGAAGCCAAGGCGAGAATGACGCTCAGGAAGAGGGCTCCCCACTGTGTGAGCATGAAAGAGTGTGGGTTTGATGCCCCCAAACCAGGAGCCAAGCCGGTCTGTAAGCCCCAAGAGTCCCTGTCCCCGCCCTTGTGGTCTGGGTGGTCACCGGCCGCTGCGGGAGCGTGGCTGCAGTGAGGTGAGCAGTGGCCGTGGCCACACTCTTCCTTGCACACGGCAGTCGGGCGTGGCCTGTAGGGCCACGGGTGACCCAGACCCCTGGATGCCAATCAGGGCGACGAGCCGGAAGAGTAACTTTTCTTGTGTTCACATACAGGAGGCGGATTCAGGGGCTGTGCTGGTCCACCTGGACAGGCTCATGAGAGCCAAACGCTCCACCACCAGAAATCGGCAGGCTTGTTGTTAGACCATGGGGACCTTGAAATCAACCAGGAAAGAAATGTTTACACCTGAAAAATACCTATCCTGGAGAGCTAACTAGTTTCCCAGCCCACAACCACATATTTTCCAAGCTTCAAAGGGTGAAATGACACCACCATATGCCTGAGAGACGCCCACATTTACATATAAAATTACAGGCTTTGGTTTTAGCATTGGTGTCCAGCCTCACGATAAGCCCACTATTTAGAGGGCGCTGATGGAGCCTGAAGAGGCCGCTTGATGAGTGGAACCAGTGAGGTAGGAACTGATTTTTTATCACAGCCGCAGGTGGCAGGGGTGACTTGCCAGATTTACTGGACTTGACCGGGGCTTGCTGTTAAGACCAGGAGAGCCTGGGGTCCTGGTTCTGCAGCAAACCAAGACATGAAGCACTTTTCCAGACTCAGGCTGCACTGGGTGCCTCTTCCACAAATGCTGTGTCACCCAACTCACCACGCAAGGTGAGAAAACATGAACTCAGGCCAGCAGGGTTTCCTCATCATCTCCCCTCTCTGTGCCCAGGACACAGGAGGCATTCTGGTGCATCCCCAGAGCTTCTAAACTCCCCTGAACTTTTTGCCAGAAATTCTTGCTTATGATCAGAGAAACACAAATCAAATGACCATGAGGTATCACCTTCCACCAGTCAGAATGGCCATCATCAAAAATCCACGAACAATGCTAGATAGGATGTGGAGAAAAGGGAACCCTCCCATACTGTTGTGGGATTGTAAGTTGGTGCAGCCACTATAGAGAACAGCATGGAGGTTCCTTAAAAAACAAACAGAACTACAGTAAAATCCAGCAATCGCACTTCTGGTCTTTAATTTGAAAAGACGCATATGTGTACAGAGAAAACTCTAATTTGAAAAGTTACATGCACCTTGGTGTTCTTGGCAGCACTATTTACAATAACCAAAACGTGGAAGCAAACTAAATTGTCCATTGACACATGAGTGGATAAAGAAGAAGTGGTACAAACATACAATGGAGTATCATTCAGCCACAGAAAGTGAAATAATGCCATTTGCATCAACATTAATGGACCCAGAGATTATCATACTAAGTGAAATAAGGTAGAAAGAGAAACACAAATGTCATATATTACTTGCTGTGTGATCTAAAATATGATGCAAATGAACTTATCTATGAAACAGAAACAGACTCACAGATGCAGAAACCAAATTTATAATTACCAAAGGTCAAAGGTAGAGAGAGGTAATTTAGGAGTTGGCGATTAACAGATGCAAACTGCTATATAAAATTGATCAATGACAAAGTCCTACTGTATAGAACTGTGTTTAATATCCTGTAATAAACCATAATGGAAAAGAATATGAAAAAGAACATAAACATGCATGAATCCCTCCACTATACACTTGAAACTAACACAATGTTGTAAATCCACCATATCCTTCAATTGAAAGTTAAAAAAACAAAGAAGTTCCTGGGTTTCCCATGAAGACAAGTCCCAGCCCCAGTTCATGAAGCTGATTCAGTGTTTGGTGGGGAAAATGAGACTAATCATCATTTGCTACTTTCATGAAAGCACCGGCTGTGGGTCCAGCAGGGGCTGAGAAGGTTCTGAGCTGGCATGGGTATCCCGAGCCCACGCCAAGACCTCTGCCCGGAAGGGGATGAGGCACACGCTCCCCACCTGAATGCTTGTCCTGGGCCCTGAAGACATCCACAGCTGGGCGGGAGGCGGGGAGTCCTCTGTGATCTTTGGAGCAGACGATGTACACAGCAATGCTGACACAAGGCAGAGACCTCCCAGGGCCTCAGAAGGTTGGGGACTGTGCCTGGCACCTCCCAGCCAGCCAGGCTGCAGCCCTCACACTCCAGCATCTGTCTGATCCGATGCCAAGTGACAACCTGCAGAATCTCCATGCAGCAGGAGGGTTTGAATCAGTCTTGTGGAGGCAGTGCCATAGAGACCGAAGTGCAGAAGATGGATGGGGGAATTTAGACTGAAGACCACCAGCAGGTGCCCGCCTGTCCCCTGGGCCACGTTGCCCTGGCGGGGCGATCATTCTCAGGTGCTCAGTCATGTCCCACTCTTTGCCACCCCATGGGCTCTTGCCCGCTAGGCTCCTCTGTCCTTGGGATTTACCAGGCAAGAGTACTGGAATGGGTTGCCGTTTCCTTCTCCAGGGGATCCTCCAGACCCTGGGATCAAACCCAGGTCTCCTATTTTGCAGGCAGATTCTTTATTGCTAGGGATCACAGGTGCATTAAAGGACAACTCCCAGGGCACACTGCCAGGGCGTCTGCCTGGATATGAGGGGAGCCCACAGAAGCAGAGTTTCAGGGATGATCCCCCATGTTTCATGCGTGACACAGACTTTGAAGCATGTGGATTTTCAGAGGCTGCTCTTACCTGCATCGCTGATGCCTTCCTGCCCCTTGTAAATCCTCTGGCATGCTGGCCTTCCCTTTTCCTTTTCTTTCTTTTTGGCAGCAGCATGGTGCAGCATATGGGGTCTTAGTGTCCCCACCAGGGATTGAACCCATGTCCCTTGCGGTGGAAGTGTGAAGTCTGAACCCATGGACCACCAGGGAAGTCCTAAGCCTTACCTTTCACCTTAAAGTAGCCTTTAGTCGGATGGATGATTAGAGAGGATAGCATTGAAACATATACTTTGCTGGTGTTGCTCAGTTGCTAAGTCCTATCCAACTCTTTGCCACCCCATGGACTGTGGTAAGCCAGGCTTCCCTGTCCTTCATTATCTCCTGGAGTTTGCTCAAGTTCATGTCCATTGAGTCAGTGATGCTAATCTTCTCCAGCACCACAAGACGTATACATTACCATATATAAAATAGATAGCCAGGGGGAGTTTGGTATATGACACAGGGACCCCGAAGCCAGGGCTCTGCGACAACCTGGGGGTGGGGTGGGGACAGAGGTGTGGGGGGCGTCCAGGACGAAGGGACACGTGTGCGCCTGTGGCCGGTTCACGCTGCTGTGTGGCAAAAGCCATCACAAGACTGTTAAGTAATTATCCTCCAATTAAAGTAAATAAATATTAATAAAAGGAAAAAACATTGATTTTTTTTAAGTCATTTGCATCCACTAGAAGGAATTAAGTTGGATTTGACCTGGTTGGGGAGGAATATTTGAAGCAGGCAAGAATAGGCAGTTTTCTTCTGCCAGCTAAGTAAATGTAACAATTTCTTTCTTATTCCATCAATGAACACGTTTAGTAAATTTCCTTCTAAATATCCCCAGTCAAGTTGGACTTCAAAAAAATATGTATTTTAAGCCTGAATTCTGCCTTACAGGTGATGGAATTTGACAGTCACAGAACCTTTTAAGAGGTATAAAGACTTGTCATTAGGCCTCTTTGTTTATTTCCCCTCTAGCATTCACCACCCTCAGAAATGGCATCTCTTTCTCAAGGCAGGACTAACCTCATCACAAAGCAATAAGGTCTTTAAATTACAAAGTGGATATTTCGGACATGTGAGTCGTAACCAACTACTGAGAAATCTGTTCGTATGCAGACCAGTGGCAAAGAAGTATTTGATTTTAGCTTTTCAACCATAAATTACTCCTAATTTCTGAGTATCCCCTTTCTATTCTGCATCTGTCTTTTAATAATATGTTAGGTTGAATCAACATCTAAGCTTCTTGTTTTCCTCTTTCTTTAATGGGGCTACAAACCCACTCGCAGCTTCCCTGGGGCGTCGTATCAAAGCCTTTGGCCATCACTGCAGCTGCCCCGCCGCCCAGCCTCCCCCTGGGTGAACGCGATGGGCTCAGCCCCGTGCCCCCCACGGCACGCCCCGCTGCAACGTGCGGAAGTGGGGGAGGCTGAGGGCTCGCAGGGCAGTCAGAGCCCACAGGACCCCGGGCACGTCCGTGCGCATTCTCGGTGCAGACACCTGCCCGCCACCGATGGCCTCCGCGTTTCTCGTGGTGTTTCCCGAGACAGAAGAGATCTGGTCCCTTGCTCTTTGCTCATTTGTTTGGCCAAGTTGCAGGCCAGAGAGCAGAGACCAGCTGCCACACATAAGAAAGGCAAGGAAGTTTCCCCACCCAGCTCTTGGTTTCAGTTCCTCCCATGGGCTTCGCATCGTCGGGGTCAGAGCCCGTGAGCCCATCCCACCCAGGGCTGGTCCAACGGCTCTGAGCTGGCCCCGCGGTTTCATAAGGCTTTCTCCTTCAGTCTCCTCCCAGATGGCGAGCAGGACAGAAAACTTGTTTAAAAAACTTCCGTGGCTAAAGCTGTGAAGCCAAAGCTGGTCTCTCCCTCACCACCAGAGGCCCGGTTGTGATTTTATTATTTTATATTGGGAACAACTAACTTCACTCTTACCTCAAAAAAAAAAAAAAAAAACAAAACAAAACAGAAGAAGCCATGTCCTAAGTAGCACGAGATGGACTGGTCTCTTGCAAACCATTATCAAGTCTGCATTCTTCCTCTAGGAAGTGGGGCGTTTACAGATGGAAAAAGCCACTGTGGAGTCTTTAGAAGCATCACTTCGGCTGCGGCTCTAAATAGAAATCCACAGGTTCAATACCCACCGCACCTCATGTTTTCATGGGCGAGCATGAAATCACATCATTTTCTGGCACTTTTGCAAAAGAGTTGGGCGGGGGGATGCTAAATATTCACAGCTCCTTGGGGGATTCGTGGCACCTGCTTTCTGCTCCTTTCTCTCTGTGATTGGGTTTTTCTGGGCTGCACCCCGTGAACCTCTGCTTCGGATGTAGGACAACGGACAACGAGAACAGCACGTTTCAAACGGATTTCAGAAACGCTGCTCTGACTTCCTGTCAGGCAGGACGATGCCTGAAATTTGGTTTTCTCCACCAAATTTGGCTCCCAGCTGTGATGTGTCAAGTCAGACAGGAACAAGTAATTGTATTCAACCCCCAAATCAAGCTCCCGGCTGACACTCCGTGTTAGCAGTATCAGAAAGCAGGTCTGTCTTTTAAAAACAATTGCTACTCGGGAGCTTTGAGTCTCGACCTTGCATGCTGACCTCCTGGTGTGGGCTCCTAGAGGAGGACGCAGCCCAGCTCAACTCTTGAGAGCCTGGGGACCACGATGGGGGAAAAGGGTGGGATGCAGGCTTGAACACGGCGTTCTCAAAGTGGGTGGGAAGAAAGCCAAACTGGCTTTACACACGCCACACTGAGTGGATCACGTTCATTTCTCTACTGAAGGACACTGAGAGAAACTCCAGGAAAATCTGTGGTGAATAATCAGTATGGAGTGTAGAGTCCGGATTTACAAGTAGCCTGTCCCCACATGGCTCTCCTGCTTTTACTTTTCCTGACTGTGTTCGGCCCAAACGGCCTTTCCTGAGGTTTTCTCCTTCGGTTTCCTTCCTTCCTGAGTGCCCGTCACAGGGTGTGAGCGATGGGAAGGCCGCAGATGGAGTCTGTCCACCTGCGGAGGCCTTGCTGAGCTGGACCGCAGGGGAGAAGGCGTCGTCCTCTAAGCATTAGTGGTGCTTCTCTGCAAGAGGGCGGGGTGTCCAAATACGAGCAAGGACACAGCGGGGTCCCTGGGTGTGTGTGATGCCGCAGACACGCGCGGGACAGGGGTCCGGGGCCCACCGTCAGGACCGTGCAGGGAGGGTTGGAGGGCTCAGATGCTCTCTGGCCCACCTGGGCCTGCAGGCCTGTGTGAGCTGGGACCCGTCAGGCCACCGTGCGAGGACAGGGCAGGCCGGCCAGGGAGCCCCCTTGCAGGTTTGGTTACTGGAGTAACAGCATGTGGTCCCCAACTACGGGACCCCCCTCCACGGCGGTGGCTCCCCCCGTCCCCTACTACGGGACCCCTGCATGACTGTGGCTCCCCCCACCCACAACTACGGGACCCCCTCCATGGCTGGTCCTTCAGGAGCGTGGGGTGGACTTTGATTCCATTTTGGTAAAACTAAATCCATGTAAAACTCTATTCTAGCATTTTAGATGCAAATATGTCCAAACTTGACCAAGGTGTTATTCTAAGGGCCTCATTGCCCCCTCACCATTTCAAACTATCTGTAGGCATTCCATTTCCAAATAGAAATCACAAAGTCACATTACATTCCATTTTGATGGACTTTTGCTTAAAAAAAAAAATATATAGTTGATCACTTATAAAAGTTAAAAATGCTAACTTGAAAACAACATTGGGAGAATGTGATTATGCAAATTACACTGTTAACAAAATATACACATAAATGAGAACATTTTTTTCCCATCATAGTTTTTATTATAACAAAACCCTGGGAAGTAAATTATCGGCGGGAGAATACAGTATAAAAATGTATTAAAAGCTCTAAGAACCAAATTGAAATGTCAAATATGGTTATTTATATTAAAACCCAACAAAATAGGTGATGGGCCTTCCTAAGCCATCTGTTGAAATTCGGAGACCCGTTTTGCTCATCTGGGCAACTCGAGCTCCATCATTCTTACTGAGGTTCCTCGCAGGGCAGATCCAGGTCCCCAGTAGCTCATAGTGCTTGCAGTCCAGGGATTTCTTTTCTCGTAGCAAGTTTGGAGGTCTGACTACCAGGGCCAGTGTTGTTAATGGTTTCAGCAGAATGTCCAGACTCTTCTCATCCTAAAAATGTAGATGTGATACCCAAGAGCATAGAAAGCGTCCAAACACCATTAAAAAGGTGGATCCACAGCATGAAGTCCGCTCCTTATTTGCAATGGCTCGCTTGTTCAAGCAGCGTTTCCCTGTCCCCCCTCCCCGCTTCCTGCCGCTTTTTCTCGTCCACTTTGGGGCGCCCGCCCCCGCCCCTGGGGCCAGGACATCTGCCCCTAGACAAAGGAGCCCCGGGGCAGAAAGCCTGCCGCAGAATGCAGGGCTCCGCCCACCGGAGCTTCTCAGGTTGACGGGAAGCGAGGCCACTTGAGCAGGACATGGCTGGCTTGCTGGGCCCTGACAACGCCCTCTGTGTCCCGAGGGGCAGCCAGCAGCGAGGGGGCTGTTCCGGGACCCCCCACCGCCCTCCCTGCCCGCCCGGGGCGGCCCCCGCCGAGCGGCTGCATTGGGAAACCCAGCTGACCAGAAAGGACTCCCCAGCCCCACCTCTGATTTCTCACATTTAATTACCTGCTTTGCCCTCTCCTGCGGTCATGGAGAAAATGGAATTACACCCCTGCACCGTGTCGCCCCGGAGAAGCATTGAATGTTTCTAATAGAGCCACTGGTGACAGGCACAAAAGGCCTGCCCCTTGTCTCATGTCGGATATTAGCCCCTGCAAACAAGGGTGTGCATTCCCGCTCCGTGGGTCTTCAATAGCAGACAAAGGAGAGCAGGCTTCCTTCCTGTCACTCCTAACACCGCGCAGAAAGAAAAACTTCATTTAGCTGCCCTAGGTCCTGGCGGGGTGGCAGGGAGAACTTTTGGAGGCCTGGCCGGTTTCACTATAAATACTGATCTCCTTTAACTCGGGAACGCGCTCCCCCCAGCATGGGCTGCCATCTGTTACCTTAATCCCTTTAGATGCATTTTCACCTTAAAGCTGACTCAGCTGCCCCCTTGCTTTGAAGCCAATGCATGTGACCCTCCAGAACTCAAGGATGAAACTGTCCTCCCAAACGCTAATGGAAATAACCAAAGGGACACAGTGATTTCTCCACATTGAGACAAGAGTTGACACTGAAACTGCACCTTTAGATGTGTTCCATCTGGCACTGTATGATTTAGCTTGACCGATGGGGACTTAGCTCTCAGTGTGATTTATGTGGCAAGTCCTACAGGCTCATCTCAGCCCTTGCCTGGTGTTAAGGTGATTTCAACAGCCAGCACCTTCACCTTGCACGATACTGTTTCGAAACCCCTCTTGCTTGAAAGATGAAGATTTGTCTTGAACTTCCAAAAATTAACAACTTAGGAAGATGGCTAAGATCTATCGCCTTGTTCAGTTGCTACTTCGTGTCCACACACTGACCCCACACCTGTGTCCACTCTTCTGCCACACCGCGACCCTCCTGGGCTCTGGGTCATGGGACCTTTGGCTCATTTAACCAGAGACCCGGCTGTATCTGCTCCATGAAGCTTCTCCTGTCTCTAGGCTGGTGTGATCCTTTAGCCCCTAAGACCCCAGGAATGCACTCTGTGCCCCTCTAGAGGCCCTTTCCGCACCTTTCGTGGCCTCTTTGTGATCCCATGGACTGCAGCACGCCAGGCCTCCCTGTCCATCACCAACTCCTAGAGTTTACCCAAACTCATGTCCATTGAGTCGGTGATGCCATCCAACCATCTCACCCTCTGTCATCCCCTTCTCCTCCTGCCTTCAATCTTTCCCAGCATCAAGGTCTACTGATCTGCTATAATGATTGTTTTTTTTTCCCCAAAGAATCAGACCATCATTGATATAATGACGTACAAACACACACTGAAACAAATCCAAAAAACAAAAATCAGGATCTGTGTGTCTATGTTACCCTCAGATATGGGGTATTAGCAGGGATTCCCAGGGTTTAATCTGACCCATTTTAGCATACCTGAGTTAACCCCTGACAGAGACAGAGGAAGTCTGCCCCTTGGGTTCAAGACCACTGCAGTCGAGTAGAAAAGATAACATACGAGCCAGCAAGAGTTGTACAAAAGGTGGGGAAATGCCACGAGAGGGCACGGAGCACATTCCTGGGGTCCTAGGGGCTGAAGGGTCACACCGGTCTAGAGACAGGAGATGCTTCCGGGAGCAGGTACAGCCAGTCTCTGCTTAAATGCGTCAGGGCTCCCGTGGCCTGGAGCCCAGGAGGGTCGTGATGTGGCAGAAGAGCGGACACAGGTGTGGGGTCAGTGGGTGATCACTGCCCCCTGACAGAGTGGCGGGTGGCCGGGGCCGAACCACAGCCATGTACAGCGCTTAGCCTTCTGGCTGGTGAGGCGTGGAGGTAACCAGGAGCGGGGTGTGAAGGAATGGGGTTTACAGAACAGAGCACAGGTATTCCTGTGGCTCAGGGTCTGGGACGTCATTTGAACACAGTGTTCCAGATTGAGCGGAGTGGGCTGAGTTTGAGGAGCAGCGCAATCGTCCAGTTAAGGAAGCCTGTGAGACGGCAGGGGCAGCGGGGACTGGTGGGAAGAAGACGCAGGTCAGACACGAAGGGCAGGCGGTGTCCTCGGGCTTGGACCCAGACCACACGTAGGTGAGGAGGAGGGTGGTCAGAGACGCTGAGGGCCTCAGTGTCTCAGGGCAAGGACTGCAAGCAGGAGGAGCTGGCCTGGGGAAGGTAACCCCCTTGAACTGTGTTTGGGATGTTTTGAGTCTACGATAGAGATTTGTTACCAGAGTAAAGACTCCCAAGCAGGTGGTTAAAATTTTTAAACTAAAATTTGAAACCAAGTCTGAGTCACCACGTAGAGATTTATAGAAGGGTCGGTTACGCACCGCTAAGGACAGAGACCTTGGCAGAGGTTTCATTTCGATACCAAAGGTCATAAAGTACTAGGCAAATAAGCGAAAACTGAGACCGACAGAAGGAAAGCTGTCAGCGGGGCCAAACCTGGCACCTTGGGCATGAGAGGACGGAAGGTGTTGAAATCAGAGAATTCCCCACTAAGCTTTCAAGAGAAACTCCAGCACTGCCCTTGGCATCATCCAGAAGTAAAGAGTGAACAGAAAAGGTGTCAGTGAGGATGATGCAGACTGAAGTTTCTTCTAAGATGCCATATAACGACAGAAAGCTTGGAGACTGTTTATACTCCTTCAGGAACATCAGGGTAGAGAAAAAGATAGGCGCACATATTCGTTCCCTTCAGTTCAGTTCAGTTGCTCAGTCATGTCTGACTCTTTGCGACCCCATGGACCGCAGCACGCCAGGCCTCCCTGTCCATCACCAACTCCCGGAGTTACTCAAACCCATGTCCATCGAGTCGGTGATGCCATCCAGCCATCTCATCCTCTGTCATCCCCTTCTCCTCCTGCCTTCAATCTTTCCCAGCCTCAGGGTCTTTTCCAATGAGTCAGCTCTTCTCATCAGGTGGCCAAAGTACTGGAGTTTCAGCTTCAGCATCAGTCCTTCCAATGAACACCCAGGACTGATCTCCTTTAGGATGGACTGGTTGGATCTCCTTGCAGTCAAAGTGACTCTCAAGAGTCTTCTCCAACACCACAGTTCAAAAGCATCAATTCTTGCGGTGCTCAGCTTTCTTTATAGTCCAACTCTCACATCCATACACGACTACTGGAAAAACCATAGCTTTGACTATGGATTCTTTCCCTGAAGGGTTATCTACAAGATGCTTTATACCCTCTAAGTATTCTGCCTAGCACCAGGAATGCTGGACATGAGACAAACCCAACCTTGTTTTTTCTTGCCACTTGCATTGTCCAGAAAGCTAGATAAATGGAGACTGGGGGATGGAACAGAATACGGGGAGAGACCCGTTAGACAGGTGCGGTCAAGGGTCTCACCAGAGAGGAATAGTGTTTGAGCTGAAAACCATATTAACATGAGGCTGCCCTATGGGGAAAGGCAGGAAGAGGGAACTTACAATTGAAGAAAGCTCACACGGTCACCAGTTGAATAGGATGGTGATCAGTGACATGAGAGTGGTGAGTGGAGGTCTCTGTAGGGACCTGGGTCTCAAGACAGGTCATAAAGGGCTTGAGAGACAAGGACTCATGATCTTAGCCCAAGAACAGTGGAAATAACCAGGATGCCTTGGAGGGGAAAGATGGGCTGGCATTCAGGCTGGCACTCACAAGTGTAACCCCCTCCCAGCTTACACCCAGCGTCCTCTTCCGGGAGCCTGGCATCTCCATGGAGCCAGGACAGAGTGAGCCATGGATAATCTCCTACTTTGCTGGGAGATTTTGGGGAGCATGGGTCTGTGCTGGGGAGGAGCCTGCAGGGGCCGCACGAAGGGCCTTGGAAGGCCTGCCTCCCGCAGCCCATCTTTGTCCCCTAGACATTCTGGGGGGACCTTGACCTAATGCCTGTTTTTGCCCACCTACTTCCAACTTCCAACCCTCACTTTGGGTCACCCTCTTGGGTTCACCTTTCACTAAAGAACTTCTTCCTCACCCCCACCACGTTCACCCCCAAAGACTTCACAGGTGATGACAGGATTTTATTTAATTAAAAAAAATTTTTTTTTGGCCATACAACATGACATGCAGAAACTTCCCTGACCAGGGATCGAACTTGTGCCCTCTGCACTGGACATGTGGAGTCTTAACCATGGGAAGTGCCCATGGCAAGGATTTTTAAAAGCCTGAAGGCATGGTAGACTTTCACCCCTTGGACTCCCCCCACCCCAGATTGATGTGAAATCCTTCCTTCAGTAGAAGAACAAAGAGGAGAGATGGGAAAACCTGGAGTTACACCTAGGACAGTTTTTATATATCTTGTACTACCCAGCAAAGGAATTATCTGTCTGGAACTGCTCCGCCCTTATCCCACATGATCTCAAGTTTTTATGACACTTAAAAAGACTGTGCAGTCCTATGGACTGTAGCCCGCCAGGCTCCTCTGTCCATGGGATTCTCCAGGCAAGAATTCTGGAGTGGGTTGCCATTCCTTCTCGAGGAGATCTTCCTTACCCAGTGATCAATCCCATGTCTCTTAAGTCTCCTGCATTTGGTAGGCAGGTTCTTTACTGCTGATCCACCGGGGAGGCCCTGAGGAGGGTAAGGAAGGCGATTCAAAAATCTTCAGAAAATAAAAGCAAACTATCAAAGAAATAAAAACAAAGACAGCAGAAAGGAAACTGGAGAAGCACCAGGCTGGGAAGACCTTGTGGATACGGATGTGCCCACGTCACCCTGTGGGTTCAAAGAGAGGATTTAAAATAAAAGTCGCTTCACATTTCCTGCTGAATGGGTTTATTTTGGTTTTTCTTTCCCAGCGTTTTATCTCTGGAATCTTACATTCCAGGAGATGCTTTTCTCACTGGAAACCTCACTGAGTCCCTAGAAGGTAAGATGGCTGGAGGCTGGCCCAGCAGCAGGTACCCAGCAGCTAATTAGGTGATTAAGTCATTAAAGGGAGATGGAGCCAGCCACTCCCATCTCTAGAGGGATGGAGCCCAACCTCCAGCTTTCTTCTCCCTTCAAACTGAAAAGGTGACTAATCCGTTTAACTCAGCCCAGGCTTTTTTTTTTTTTTTTCTTTTGAGTAGTAAAAGAGAAACCAAATCCAGGAAACTTTTCCGGAAAAGCCTTTGAACAAGATAGAGTAACAAACGCCTCTGCTTGAGGGCCCCTTGAGAAGAGCAGGCTTTCAGTAAACAAAGGCCAAAGGGCGTGAGTGAATGGTCCAGGCTAGGACTCGTGGTGGCTTGGATGCGGGGCTTAGCTTCTCAGCGCAGTAGCCTGATTAGTAATCTGACACCTTTTGATGTGGGGCTTCTGGGGCACACCTTTTGTCTTTTCTAAATGGGGAGATGGCAGTTTGTGGTGCTTCCTCCCAGGCGACCCCTCCCTGATTCCAGAGAGATGGCGCAAAGCCCTCGCACAAAGAGAAACTTCCTGCTTTATCTCCCTCTGGACACAGCAAACCCAGTTTTCCGACTCAGTCTTCAGAAGGGAGCCTCTTTGCAGAAAGACGAGGCAGGGAAGGAAGACATGGTGGGTGGGTTTTTTTTTTTTTAAAAGAAGAAAGTTATATCATGAGAATGAAAACACTAAATATGCCAATAAATCATGCTGCGTTTGATTGTTGCCGTATCTTAACAAGGTGGAAATGAAGAGCATTTAAATATTTATGGATGCACTCTTATCCTTGAAAGTGAGGTGACTGTCACAGCATGTGAGAGATTGCTCAAGAGACATCTCACCCTGCTCAGGCAGTGACCCTCAGGGCTTGGACCCTTCAGCCAGCTCCCATGTACCCCACCTCCTGGCAGACGCCCACAGGCTGGTGGTACGTCTGTTCTGTAAGCAAGGGCCGAGAGGAAAAGATGTGGCGGCATCTCTAAAGCCCCCCACAAGCTCAGACTGACACGGTGTTCCTCAGATACGTTTTGTTAGCACCTTTGCAATTGCTCGGGGGTGAGCTCACAGGCCGACCGAGATGCTGCCCGCGTGCATGCTCAGTCACTCCAGTCCTGTCCAGCTCTTTGCAACCCTATAGACTGTAGCCCACCAGGCTCCTCTGTCCATGGGCTTCTCCAGGTAAGAATACTGGAGTGGGTTGTCATGCCTTCCTCCAGGGGATCTCCCCGACCCAGGGATCGAACCCACATCTCTTAAGGTCTCCTGCATCTGCAGTTGAGTTCTTGATCACTAGCACCACCTGGGAAGCCCCTTGAGCGGTGTCTATGCAAACCACTCCCCCCAGATCATGAATATACATTCAGAAACAAAAGTATTTGTTTGGGAGGGGGGAGCAGAAATTGTTAACATCGTGAACAAGCCTACACATGTAACAAGGTTACCCAAGCATCTGTCTTTAGATGACTACAGACACTTCAACATCCAAACTTCAGTTGGCATATTAGCTTCATTCCTTGTTAGCTCTTCAAGGTAATTCTGACTCACTTCTGGCCACTGGGGTTATTCATCATAGCACGATTTTTAGCTGGTTTTCGTAACTGCACTTGCTGTCCTGACTGCCCTACCATAAGATCTGGGGGCGTGTTGAAGAATTCCAGATTTCTGTCTGTGTTTCATAGTTGCCTGTTTTCCCCTTAATTGAATTACTTACTTATGGAGATGATTTCTCTTGAGAGTCAGCTGAGAGCTTTTGACAGAGAGATATTGGGTTTCTGACTGGTCACCTTCCACAACCCGTTAATTAGATATAATGCTTTATAGCTGTGGACATTCTGTTATTTCACCTAAGAAACTGGCGGATTTTTGTGTCTTCCATTGTCTGACCTATGGTGTGACAGGTAGTTTTCTTTGCAATAGTAATTACTTCATATAGTGCTTAATTGTACTATGACTTTTTTGAAGTCACTTGATGACAATGGAATCAGAATTAAGCTAACCTTTATCTAGGCATTCTACCTGGTACAGAGGCCAAACCGGAGGAAACAGTAGAGGACGATTAAATTCATGTTTGGCCAGCTGGAGACCCAAGCTACATCTAGTCGATAGCTCACTGCCTGAGACCTGGCAAGACTATTTCAGCTCAGCTGCTCAGTCATGTCTGATTCTTTGCGACCCCTTGGACTGCAGCACACCAGGCATCCCTGTCCATTACCAACTCCTGGATCTTGCTCAAACTCATGACCATCGAGTTGGTGATGCCATCCAAAAATCTCAACCTCTGTCATCCCCTTCTCTCGCCTTCAACCTTTCCCAGCATCAGGGTCTTTTCAATGAGTCAGTTCTTCACATCAGATGGCCAAAGTATTGGAGCTTCAGCACCAGTCCTTCCAATGAATATTCAGGACTGATTTTCTTCAGGATTCACTGGTTTGATCTCCTTTCAGTCCAAGGGACTCTCAAGAGTCTTCTCCAACACCACAGTTCAAAAGCATCAAGTCTTTGGTGCTCAGCTTTCATGATGGTCCAACTCTCACATCCGTATGTGACTATAGGTAAAACCATAGCCTTGGCTAGATGGACCTTTGTCAGCAAAGTAATGTCTCTGCTTTTTAATATACAGTCTAGGTTGGTCATAACGTTTCTTCTTTTAATTTCATGGCTGCAATCACCATCTACAGAGATTCTGGAGCCCAAGAAAATAAAGTCTGTCACTGTTTCCATTGTTTCCCCATGAAGTGATGGGACTGGATGCCATGATCTTCATTTTTTTGAATGCTGAGTTTTAAGCCGCTTTTTCACTCTCCTCTTTCACTTTCATCAAGAGGCTCTTTAGTTCCTCTTTGCTTTCTGCATTAAGGGTGGTGTCATATGCATATCTGAGGTTATTGACTCCCAGCAATCTTGATTCCAGCTTGTGCTTCATCCAGTCTGGCGTTTCACATGATGTTCTCTGCACATGAGTTAAATAAGCAAGGTGACAATATACAGCCTTGATGTACTCCTTCCCCAATTGGGAACCAGTCTGTTGTTCCAGGTCCGGTTCTAACTGTTGCTTCTTGGCTTGCATACAGACTTCTCAGGTGGTCTGGTATTCCCATCTCTAAGAAATTATTTTATTCACTTAATTTTAATTTTGGCCATGTTCTTTGGGCATATATTCCAAAACATCTTGAATTTTAAAATACTATATTGTGAAGAAGACATAAAATTATTGCCAAGTCAGCCGCATTAAGTGTGATCACTTGGATTGCTGAATTATGAGTTGATTGTCTGTTTTGGAACGTGTCAAAAGCTCTGCATGACCTCCTCTACCATCAAGGTGTGTGACAATGACAAAGGTCTTTGGACACCTTCTGCCAAACACAGGACATCCTTTTGGAGCCGTTCTTTTTGTCCTCAGGTAAACCACACTTCTACTGTATTGGTGACAAGTAACACATTGTTCCTTCATGTGCTGTTGGGCAACATTTATGAGGTTGGTTTTAATTGAATACTTCCTGCTGTAGACTTTGCCTGGGAGATGGTACCCAGTGTAGGAGCTGGGACCTGGGGTAGGAGATGGTACCCAAGGTGGGAGATGGTACCGGTGTGGGAGCTGGGACCTGGGGTGGGAGATGGTACCCGGGGTGAGAGATGATACCTGGGGATTGCCGATACACAGAGAGATTTATGGCTCCAAAGCATATTTCAACAAAGCATATTTTCAACAAATTAAATGCATGTTCTGCACACGTGGCCCAAGTGAGTCAGGTGCTGTTGTGATTGGTGGAGGATGAATTCCATTACCTCAGATCTGCCACCTCCAGAAAAGGCCCTGCCAGTCCAGGTGGCTTTGGCCAGGTGAGTTCAGCCATCCGTGGCACACCTTCCAGCAGCAGGTGAGTGAAGATGTGCTGAGCGCTTACGAGCAGTGCATACCCTGGAAGTGCTGTGTGCTTAGTCACTCAGTCGTGTCCGACTCTTTGCGACCCCATGGACTGTAGTTCACCAGGCTCCTCTGTCCGTGGAATTCTCCAGGCCAGAATACTGGAGTGGGCAGCCTTTCCCTTCTCTAGGGAATCTTCCCAACCCAGGGATCAAACCGAGGTCTCCTGCATTGCAGGTGGATTCTTTACCATCTGAACCACCAGGGAAGCCCAATTTCTTTGTTTTGTTTCATTAATAAAGACAGAATGTTTCAGTTTGTAAATTTGCTTTATGCACTTATTTCCCCTTGGAATTTTTAAGTCATATCTATCTATGTGTCTGATCTATTAGAGTTGCTCCAAAGTATGAGTATTTGAATGTACTATTAACTCTATTTTATAAATGGTAGATTTTATTAAAATCATAAGGAAGATATTTACAGTTTCTGTGTATCTCCATTAGGGACTTTCCAGCTGGCATCAGTGGTAAAGAATCTGTCTATCAATGTAGGCGATGCAAGAGATGTCAGTTCAATCCCTGGTCAGGAAGACTCCTGGAGTAGGAAATGGCAACCCACTCCAAAATTCTTGCCTGGGACATCCCACAGACAGAGAAGCCTGGCAGGCTACAGAGAGTGAGGCAGAGCTGGGCACAGCACAGCCCCGTGTCTCTGTATATGCGGCTGTCGGTGTGAGAAAACGACTCCGCCTCTGGGGCTTCAGTCCAGCAGTCGCACATCATGCTGAAGCCCGTCACCTTCCAGCTGAGCTGACATTCCCGGGCGGTGTCCCCGGGAGGGGGCCCGGGGCCAGTGCGGGAACTCAAGGCTCACCTCTTGCTCCAACAGAATCCTGAGTTAGAAGGTTCTCCTAAGTCTTTGGAAAACTGAATCTCTCATTCTTTTTATTTCATTCTCCTAAATGTGAAAAATGATGCTGAAATGCTGTTTTATTTTTTAAAGTACATATAAGATTCCTCAAATAATAAAATTGAACTTAAAAAAATTTCCCTTTAAAATGTTCAGTGTTTAGAATTACTCTACATAGAGCAAGGGTTAGCAAATGCAAGCCTGAGTTTGATCTGCAACCTGTTTTGTAAATAAAGCTTTATAGACAGGGTCAGATCCATTCACTTGTGTATTTTCTGAGTTTACTTTGTTCTGTAATGATGGCGTAGTAGAGTAGTTATGACTGATCACAAGCTCCAACAAAACAAAACAAAAAACAATTGTATTCTAGCCCTTCACACACACACACACACACACACACACACACAAGCTTACTGACTCCTGTTTTAGGTTAAATTAAAGCTAATCTACTTATTCACAAATTGCACAGTTTAGCTCTAGAGTTGTTAGCCTCTTTTCCATCTTCTAATAACAAAGTGATATTTTTTCACTGTGGATATTTACATAAGTAAAATACAGAATATAGACTCTTTGTTATTTGATTCATCTTAATCTTATATTCTGAGATTCATATGTGATGTCACACACAGTTGTTCTGATTCATTTTTATCAAGACTTTTTTTTTTTTTGGTATGGACCATTTTTAAGGTTTTTATTGAATTTGTTTACAATATTTCTTCTGCTTTATATTTGGGTTTTTGGCCAAAAGGCATGTGGGATCTTAGTTCCCTGACCAGGGGTCAAACCTGCACCCTCTGCATTGGAAGGCAAAGTCTTCAACACTGGGCCACCAGGGAAGCTCATCTTCGTTAACATATGGGATTGTATGAATGAACGCATGATCATGTATTTACTTATTCCACTGTTTATGAACATGGGTCCCTTGCAGTTCGGGACATTACGGATGATGCTGCTGTAAACATTTTTGTTGATGTTTTGAAGTGCATGGCTTTGCATGCACATATTTCTGTCCAGTAATACACTAGTTAGCTATTGCCAGATAACAACATACCCCAAACTCTGCAACTCAAAACATCAAGCTCCTCTATGTAAATTTTCTCACAGTTTCAGTGGGTCAGGCGTCTGGGGTAGGCTTAGCTGGATGACTCCAGCTCAAGGTCCCTCACGAAATTGCCATAAAGCCCTTGAGCCATCAGGGGAGGCTGTAGTTCCCCCACCCAAGGCCTCTCTGGGGGAGGAGACCCTTTAAGGTGAATCACGTGGCTGTTCACAAGCTCAGGGCCTCTCTGTCTCTTGGTTGGAGACTTGAGCTCCTGACCACGTAAGCCACTGTTTAAGCTGCTGAGTTACCCTGATGATAGAAGCTGACTTCCTCAGAGCAAGTCATCCCAGAATGAGATAGACAGATGGAGGACAAAAAAGAGAGACACAGAGATTCAGACAGAGGTGAAAAGTGAGGAAGATGGAGAGAGATACAGAAACAGACACGACGGAAACCACAGTCTTTATAACCTTGGAAACCTTCAGAGGAAAACCTTTAAAAACCTTTTAAACCCATCACTTCTGTGCTGTCCACTTATTAGAAATGAGTAACTAAGTAGAGTTTGCACTCAAAAAGGTAGAAATCAACATACACCTCTTAGAAAGAGGTGTGTCAAAAAAATCTGTGACTATGTTTTCAAACAACCACAGGTGCATCACTTTGAGTGGAATGACTGGTTCCCGATGTCTTCTTAGGTTTGTTTCCTTTGGCAGGGGCTCCACAAGAGTTTTCCAAGGAGGCTGCTGTAACCCACACCTCCAGTGGCTCCATGGGAGCTCAGAACCCCCATCCAGAGTCCTTATCTTCTGAAACCAGTCTTTCAACTTCAGCCTTTCTGCAAACCAATGGTGTTTTTTTTTTTTTTAAATAACAGTGGGAAAGGAAAAACAACGGATACATATGGTATTATGTATTCTTGCCTGGAAAACTCTAGTATTCTTGCCTGGAAAATTCCATGGGCAGAGGAGCCCGGCAGGCTACAGTCCATAGGGCCACAAAGAGTCAGACACGACTGAGCAGACACACCACCTATCAATTGTTATCAAACAGCAAGTATCACCAACTCACAGTGCAGGTGCTAGCTTACAGCCCACCTTTCTGGAAGCACACATCACAAGCATCTTCACGCCCAGAGGATCAGTTACAGGAGCTGCATGCGCTCCTCTTTATACCCACTTCCCAAAGGCAGATCATTTCCTCAAGACCATCCAAGGTTTCAAAGGGAAAGTCCTTCCCTTCAGTTAAATTAAGACAAACTCAACTGTCAGAAACATGGGCGCAATAATCTTTATAGTACGACTACTTCATCAGGCCTGAAACTGAAATATGACTACAATAAGTAACCTACATATGAACAAGTTCTGCCCCAAGAGGTCATCCGTAAGTCCTGTTTGTTAAGTCTAACGACATTAGCCCAGGTATTCAGCTAACACAGCCGTCTCTATATCACTGTAGCGTCATAGGGTTATAACACTTCCCACACAAACAGTACATAAAAAACAAATGTAAAATGTAAAAAATAAAGAAAACATTTCTAATCTTATAGCACAACACTGTGAAAACTACAGCAGAGGCAACAGCTGGCACTCAGGGGCTGCACCCATGAGCAGGCGAGCAGATTACAGACCGGAGGAGGAGAGCAGGCGGCAGATGGCAGAGCCGAGGAGCGGCCGGCAGCAGGAGACGGGCCCGCTGCAGTGGCCCTCACGCCTGACGCTGATAGGACGCAGGTTCGCATCTCTGAAGCGTCGCCACTTGGCATTTCACATGGAGGGGCTTCCTGTATTCATGCTTGTTTTGTGTTGCCCTTGGATGCACTGTTATTAGTACCAAACAGATACTATGCTTTAAATTCTGACAGAGAGACTTGGGTCTGTGAGTGTAAAAGCATATGTTTGTGCGTACAGTGACTGTACATTATTCATATGTGTGTATGTGTGGTTTGTGCACTCCATTCAATAGTCACATGAGTTTTTTCTGCCATTTCTTCTGCATGAGGAACTTTAACAACATTTGGTGTCTCTCAGGCTTTTTGCAGTGTTAAAGGAAAAAGGCAGTTTCCGTGATGACGGATGGTAGGTGCAGACAGGTTAATTTTGTTCGGCTTGAAGTAGTAGTTTCCAGTTCTCACGAAGCTTCAGCCATGTCAAAGAAGCAGCCCCTCGCTGGGGTGCCGAGCTCACCCTGACTTGAGTCTGACTGCCTGCTACCCAGCCTTCCCGGGCTCCCGCCTGGGCACAAATTCCACTCTGTCCTGTTCTGACACCAGGGACTCCCCCAGAATTTATGGACCTCTTTCCTTTATCTTTTGCAGAGAATCCCAGCAGTTTTAACGGTGGATCATTTTTCACGTAAGCAGAGAGGTTTTTTTTTTTTTTGAATGAGCTTCTATTTTACGAGTCTGTCTGGAAAGGTTTGTGAGGGTGCACGTTTACGCTGCTGGAAAATGTGTCATAAATTTTCACGAGCGGAGACTTTCCGTTTCCAAGCTGAAGTCTCCTATAGTGAACCCATTGCCATCAGCCTCCTTCCCCCAGTCCCGCTGCAGCTTCAGCGAAATCCACCCCCTGCCCCCCAGGAGCCTCAAGAAGGTGTACTTTTCTGTTTCATTTTGGAAGGAACCTACTTCTGTATGACCGACCCTCTGATGGATAAATGCCTGCAGGCAGAGCAGGAACTGGGATAGGACCCACAGGAAGCAAACCTATGACAGCAAATGCACTTTGGGAAAACTCCCACGAGTGCAATGGCCACAGGCGTCTGAGAGGGGCAATGAGTGCTGAGAGAGAGGGACAGACTCGACAGCCAGGGTCTTCCGAGTTCCCCCATCACTGTCTGCCCCCGGATCCTGGCACCCAGGTTGGGAAAGTCCTGGACCACTCAGGGGTCTGAGAGGTACTGCTTCTGTTCCGTTGCTCAAAGCTTGGCCCAGATTGGAGATGTGTTAACCTGGTCCCCAGAACATCACAACCACCGCTGAAGAAGGATTGATCCACACAACACTTTCTCCCAAGGAGTTTGTGTGCATGCTAAGTTGCTTCAGTCATGTCCTATTCTTTGAGACCCCACGGACTGTAGCCCACCAGGCTCCTCTGAGGACCAAAGAATTGAGGCTTTTGAAGTGTGGTGTTGGAGAAGACTCTTGAGAGTCCCTTGGACAGCAAGGAGATCCAACCAGTCCATCCTTAAGGAGATCAGTCCTGAGTGTTCATTGGAAGGACTGATGTTGAAGCTGAAACTCCAATACTTTGGCCACCTGATGGGAAGAGTTGACTCATTGGAAAAGACCCTGATGCTGGGAGGGATTGGGGGCAGGAGGAGAAGGGGACGACAGAGGATGAGATGGTTGGATGGCATCACCAACTCAATGGACATGAGTTTGAGCATGCTCAGGAGTTGGTGATGGACATGTAAGGTTGGTGCGCTGCAGTCCATGGGGTCACAAAGAGCTGGACAGGACTGAGCGACTGAACTGAGCTGAACTGAGGCTCCTCAGTCCATGGGGTTTCCCAGGCAAGAATACTGGAGTGGTTGCCATTTCCTTCTCCAGGGGATCTGCCCGACCCAGGGGTCGAAACTGCGTCTCTTAGGTCTCTTGCATTGGCAGGTGGGTTCTTTACCACCAGTACCACCTGGGAAGCCCCCTTAAGGGGTTTAGTGGATTTGCAAACTAGGAAGAGATTAAGAATGAGAAAATGTCAGTGAATAAATCAAGAGAGAAAGTTTGTGAGAAACAGGAGACTGGCTAGAAGTCCAGAGAAAAGATAAACCACATCCCTCTGCAGGCTCTGTGTTGGCGGGTTTTGTCCTGGCCCCTAGTGCACCAGAAGCTGCCCCAGCCCTCCCCGGCTCGGGTCCAGGTGGATGTGAGGAAGCGCTCTGTGAGTGCAAATTAGCGAGGCCTAGGGAGCAGATATTTCTGCAAATCTCAAATACCTCAGTCTGTTGTGAAAAAACTGTTACCTTCTCACCCGACGGTACAGTCCCACTTGACCTCCACACCCAGGGCTGGGGGCTGACTTTGGGGGTCAGGGGCCCGGAAGCCGCTGGTCTGGGAGACCAGGCGCAAGTCCGCACGCCCCCCGGGGCATTCCTGGGGAGACCACAGCAGTTCCCCCAAGTACACAGTCCCACTCCCTCTGGCGGCACCCCTCGGTGATAAGGCCCCCAAATCTTTGACCCCTCCTCCCCTGGGAGGTGTGTGAGGACCGAGGCTCGTGGCTGAGACCACGGCGCAGACGGCTCCTCTTTCCCACTTTGGGCATCTGCGTGGGTCTTGTGGTTCTTACCCACCCAGCGACACACACCCTCCTTTCCTCAAACCAGAGGAGGGGGGCAAAACGGGGCTCTTGAACTCTTTCTCAGCAGACTAACCCAGAGCACTTTGAGTCCGGCACACGACGCCCCGCGTGTGTGCATGTGCGAGCACACACACGCACAGAAGACACACTTGTGTTTATTATTATTACTTCTTCACTTTAGGCTGGACTGGGTCTCTGCTGCTGCCCGTGGGCTCTCTCTAGTTGCGGAGAGTGGGTGCTACCCCCCAGTTGAGGTGCTCAGGCTTCTCATGGCAGCAGCGCCTCTCGTCGCGGAGTCCAGGATGGAGGCCTGTGGGCTCAGTAGCTGCAGCTTGTGGACTCGAGATTGAGTTGTTGTGGAGCTCGGGCTCAGTGTTTCCGCATCCCGTGGGATCTTCCGGGGCCAGGGATCAAACCTTGTATCCTGCATCGGCAGGAAGATTTTTCCCTACTGCACCGCGAGGCAAGTTTCCCAATTTTTTTTTCCTAGTGTAAAAAGTAATTCATTGTCAAAGCTCTTTTGACAAAGAAAAACATATACACCTCCTTATAAGTAAAAATAAGTTTATATATTAAAATCTTGCTTCGGTCCTTCAGACTTACTTTGCTCTGCTAAATGGTCAAGACATGCGATACCCGATTTTGTAAGACATTTTGAAAGGTGATTCCAGACTCACCGAGGAAGTAAAACTTCTGTTTTAACAGAGAAGTGACATCTCACACAGGTGCAAAAGGTCCTCCATGGAATATCGGAACAAACCCAGCTTGTGGATACACAGCCCAGCTAAGAAAGGAACAGAAAAGATGTGTGTCTCTCCACTCCAGGTCCCTCCTTGAACACGTCTGTGACTTTAAAAGGCCCTTAAGCAGGTGCTGACCGAGGAGACAACCACCAAAAGCAATCCCACCGTGCCTGTTTGAGATGGAAAAATCTGTAATTTTCCATTTACCGTGAATAACGTATTAGAGGCTAATCCCTCCGCGGAGAACTTTAATTCACCTCTTGGAAGGATGCTGAAAAGCGGAGACGTTTCATATTAGGTTTATTTATGTATTTATTTTTGAGACATTCTCGTTATTCCAAGGCCCTTCAGCCGAGGATGCACGTGTGAAGTGCATCCTTAGCGTGAAGAGGGTTTGATCCCGGTAACGACGGTCACCAGGGGTGAAGGACTCCGTGAAGCGGCTTTTGCAAAGTCACTTTTCCTGGACTCAGTGACTACACAGCCCAAAGCTGTTTTGTTTTTCAAAGGCTCAGAGCCCTTGAATTCCAACTAAAATTTATATGGTTTGCTAATTGCCTGCACGTCAGGAAGGGTGAGCGTGCAATTTCCTTTCACTGTAATTTGAAATCACACAATTAACGGCTTCGCGCCGTCCACTGGGGAACAGAGGGCTCGGCCAGCTCCAGGCACGGGGGGTTAGCCCCGCGGAGGCGTTTAATACTGGCACAATGCTCTGTTTTGTACTCAAAACAATTCTTTCCTGGCTCTGGCATTTTGATTTAATGAAAGACTAATAATTCCAGAAATTCAAATTTAAGCACTGTTCTTTTACTTTTAACCACCAGGAGTAACAATAATCACTAGCTCTCCTTTTTAAAAAAAATGTAGAATTCAACTAAATTAAGTTCACAGACTTTTTCTTGGACTTATTTTAATTTGGCTTTAATGTTCTAAGTCTAAATCTTGAAACATTTATATCTCTGGTTTTGGTTAAACTAATAAAGTATTACTATATTAATAATTGCTACCCACTTTATTAAGAACTATAGACATCAAATCCTTTATATTCAGGACAAGAAAGCCCTTGGGCTCCAAATTCTTTTGGCATATAAGTCCTTAAGATATAATCGAGTATAACATAAGGTCTGATTTAAAACATGAATTAAAATGAAGGGCACTACTTCTATTGGCAAATCGTTAAAGGGCTCACTTAGAAGATAATTCTTGTGATGACATTGAAACAGGGGCTCGTAGGAATAAAAGGGCTTACACTTGAGGCGAGCTTTGGAATTCTTTGTGCAGATGGTGGGACCTTCAATATCGCTGAGCTGTTTAATATAAACCTGCAATATCCAAGGTAGCAAATATAGAAGCCGAAGGAAATGGCACACTCAATTAAAGCGATTCATGAGCCGCCTTGAGAAAGAATAAGTCAGGGGAAAATTCCCTGGTTTTGGATGCTTTGGGGTCCTAGATGAGCAGCCGCCTTCTCATCCAATGATAGCCAAACTGAGATCCCTTCTGTAATTGGAACTGACTGAGCGTGGGGGAAACGCACCGCTTTCTGGACGGGAGCCTGCTTCACCTCCGAGGTCCGCAGGGGCACCGTGATCGCTCTCTACTACGTTTTCTGGAGATAGAAGCGATTGGAATGTGGTCACTGTCCTTGAAGACTCTGCAAGAAGGGAAGTCAGGCTCCGGTCGTGTCGGACTCTGTGTGACCCCATGGACTGTAGCCCACCAGGCTCCTCTGTCCATGGGATTCTCCAGGAAAGAATACTGCAGTGGGTTGCCATTTTCTTCTCCAGGGGATCTTCCTGACCCAGGAATGGAACCCATGGCAGATTCTTCACTTCTGAGCCATCAGGAAGCCCGCTTCTAAGTACATCAGCCATTATTGGAAGTCCTAATAATTGCGGCTTCCCAAGTGGCTCAGGTGGTAAAGCCCGCAGAAGGCAGCTGGTCAACCTGACCGAGGGACTCATTAGGTCATGGGGCTTGGGGACGGAAAGGCAGGGTCCCCAAGAGAGGCGTGTGGATGACGGAACGTCCCGCATTGCTCCTTCAGTGGTGGAGACAGAGATGCCCACGCTCTGTCTGAGCCCATGGCTGTTGCTGCCAGACTCCTCGCCCTCCAGACAGGAGAGATTCCAGGCAGGAGGTCAACACTCTGCCGGAAGCAGAAGGAATCAGAGCTGTCAGCAAAAGAGGACTGAATGGCACAGACATCTCCACAGGACCAGGCTGCTTCTGGAGTTCGGCTCTGCGCTCTCTTCCTGGCTGCTGCTGCTGCTGAGCCGGTGCAGCCGTGTCTGACTCTGTGCGACCCCAGAGACGGCCGCCCACAGGCTCCTCCGCCCCTGGGATTCTCCAGGCAAGAACACCGAAGAGGGTCACCATTTCCTTTTCCAATGCATGCCTGCATGCTAAGTCACTTCAGTCGTGTCTGACTCTGTGCGACCCCAGAGACGGCCGCCCACAGGCTCCTCCGCCCCTGGGGTTCTCCAGGCAAGGACAGTGGAGTGGGTCACCATGCCTTCTCCACTCTTACCGGATATCGGGTTCTTAATGTAACAACAGCTGATCACAGGATCTCTGAGCCATGGCTCCACCTCAGGCTCGTCCCCCTGCCTCTGAGACCCAGTTTCAAGAACCTGCACCCCGGGATCCTGGCCTCTGCCTCACCATCGTACCCCAGGAAGATGCAGGAAAAGGGGCAACTGGACCACCCCACTCCCCACAAATTATAGGGTTTAAGAACCCAGGCACCTATAAAATTTGAGCAGAAAATGCATTTCGAAGTTTTTCCTGGCACACAGCTATGCAGATCCGTATAGGTAGACAGGGTCCATGAGTTTAGTCAGAACCTAAGGGCGCCCCTGGAAAATTTTAAGAATATACTGTATGTATTTCATGTAGGCATCTCTGTTTGCCTTTCTTTGTCCTATTTCATTTATCCCCAAATTCTCCTCGTTTGTGTTCTAAACATGGAAGGAAGCCTTTTGAAAAGTGAGTATCATAGAAAACGAGCTTTCCCATCTATCTAGTGCCTTCCGTTTCTTTCATTCCTTATCTTTCTTTCTTTCCTCCTTCATTTCTTTCTTCCTTCCTTCTTTCTTCGCTCTATTTCTCCGTCTCATACACAGACACACACACACACACACTCACGCACACGTCATGGAACAAGGCATAAAGTATCCAACAGATGTGTATAAGTCAGTGCCTGCCTAGCTGGTTCTATGTGAGGCAACCACGGAGACTCAGACAAACACAATTAAACCTCACTCAACGATACTCCATCGTCATATCTGTTTAACACATAAAGTTTCACCTTCTATTTCTGGAAATTGTAAAACAGAACGATGCTACCGCTAAGACTTGTAAGAGCGTCACCTGAAACTCGTGCTTGCTCTGAGCGCATAGATATGATGCCAGGCATGTTTCCCTGGGTTGCTGAGGCTGCCTGCAGGGCAGGGCACAGAGCATGGAAGGAGAGGGGGCCGGGGACGTGGGGAGGGCAGGAGAAGCCGGGAGGGCGTCACTGCTCGGAGCAAGAGTGCCACGGGCAATCCTCGGAGCTTCCCAAGGGGCTCAAGTGGTAAAGGGTGGGCCAGCCAGTGCAGGAGACGTAAGAGATGCAGGTTTGATCCCTGGGTCAGGAAGACCCCCTGGAGGAGGAAATGGCAGCCCACGCTGGTATTCTTGCCTGGGAAATCCCATGGACAGAGGAGCCTGGGGGGCTGCAGTCCACAGGTCACAAAGAGCCAGACACGACTGAGCGACTGAGCATGCATGCATGAACATTAGAAGTCTAAATATCCCCCAAACACACACAGACACACAGACACACACAGACACACACAGACACACACAGACACACACACACAGACAGACAGACACACACACACACACAGACACACATAGACACACACACAGACACACACACACACAGACACACACACACAGACACACACACACACAGACACACACAGACACACACACACAGACACACACACACACAGACACACACAGACACACACACAGACAGACACACACAGACACACACACAGACATACACACAGACACACACACACATGACACACACACATCTACACAGACACACTACACACACACAGCCACACACACACACACACACACACACACACCACAGAGCCACACACAGGACACACACAGACACACACACACACACAAGACAGACACACACACACCACACAGACACACACAGACAGACACCACAGAACAGCACCCACACAGACACACACAGACACACACACAGACAGGACACACACACACACACAGACACACACACACAGACACAGACACCAGACCACACACACAGACACAACACAGACACACACACAGACACACAGACACACCACACACCACACACACACAGGACAACACACACAGACACACACCACACACGACACACACAACAGGACACACACTACACAGACACACCACACAGACACACACACACAGGACACACACACACACACCACAGACACACCACACAACAGGACACACACACAGACACACACAGCACACCACACACAGAACACACACACACCACACAGACACACACACACACAACACAGACACACACAGACACACACAGCACACACACATAAACACAGACACACACCACAGACACACACACACAACAGACACACATACAACACAGATCAACACACATCCACACACAGACACACTACACAACACACACAAGACACAACACAACAGACACACACACTCACACACAGTACACATCACACACAGACAGACAACACACACACACACACAGTACACACACACACATTCATCAGACACACAACACACACACACACAACAGACACACACAACAGACACACACAGACACACAACACACAGACACACAACACACAGACACACAACACACACAGACACACACACAAACAACACACAGAGACACACACAACACAGACACACAACACACAGACACACACACGGACACACAACACACAGACACACAACACACAGACACACACACCACACACACACAAACAACACACAGACACACATGCAGACACACAACACATACATACAGACACACACAACACACAGACACACAACACACACATACACACATACAACACACAGGCATGCACACACAACACACAGACACACACAACACACACACACAACACAGACACGCACAGACACACACATAGACACACAACACACAGACACGCACACACACAGACACACAATAAACACACAGAGACACAGACACACAGAGACACACAGAACACAGACACACAACACACAGCACACAGACAGACACACAACACACACATTTTCCTGCTCTATCCCTGAGAACAAGGTATATACATTCTGAACTTCACTCCTTAATACTTGGGTCTGTATGTCCCACGAATAAGGACATTCTCTTCTGTAATGACGAGGATCTGAGTATCTGTGTGCCCCTAAATCCATGTGCTGAAACCTAATGTCCAACGAGATGGTAACAGGAGGTCGAGCATGGGGAGGCAAGTAGGTCGTGATGGGGGAGCCTCCGAGAGTGGGATCAATATCCCGATAAGACCCCAGGGAGCTCCCTCACCCCTTCCCCACATGACGACACAGCGAGAAAT